>NC_142260.1:7745000-7960000 GCF_052056855.1 Sturnus vulgaris
GGCATCTCTGAAAACGTTTGGTGAGGGCAGTACAGGCAGTACTGGTGGTACACTGAGAACTGGAAGACAGAATGTGAGCCCTGAGCCTCTTATTCCTCTGATTTAAGAGGTACAGCTGTCAAATCTGTTTGCTTTTTTTTTTTTTTTTTTTTTTTTTTAAGCCAGTGTGGAATCTGTAAAACTCTTGTAATGAATGTTTTCTTGTAAATGCACCAGATATGATATCAAAAAGCCTAGTGCCAAGTAATGGAGTCATCCATAAAACACAAGGACTTTGGCTGGAGTGTTGCTTTATTGTGGTACTTAGTTCTCAACAGTTACACATGGAGCAGATTTTTTTCCCTGGTCGTTTTCCCTGTCTCCTCCAGCTGTATCAAGGTCTCTGGGAGGGTGACCTGCCAGGACAGCTGCAGCCAGCAGGAATTAACAGAGCCAAGAACAAGATTTGTTAGGGCAGAAAAATGGAACTTCTCATCACTAATCCCACGTGAGGAGCTCCTCCTTTTCCCTGGACACAGAACTGCTGCAGAGCTCATCACACCCAGCCAGAGGCAAAACCTCTTTTCATTTTTAAAATTCTTTCCTTGGTTTTTTTAAACAACTTTCCCATAATAATGAAATCTCCAAGTAGTTAGGTGGAAATGTAATAGGAGAGAAATGAAAGAAAATGGAGGGGAAGGCTAGTAAAATAATAGCTATTGGCAGTCATTTTCAAAACCCTTTTGAATGCTTCACTGCATTTTTAAAGGGAAATTTGTCTTTTTTGTTTGCACATATATGTAATTTTGTCATGAATGAGAGAATTCAATGAAAGCCTCATTTGAGAAAGTAATAATGTACACAATATACTGGCAGGTAAAGGTAGACATTGGCCAAAAAAAAAAGGGATAAATAGGAAAAAAAACTTCCACAGGAATGTTAGGGCTTCAACCACAACTCAGTGATGAAAAAATAGTTCCTCTAGCTGCTGAGACCAAATAATTAAAATTTTCTGGGAGCTGTTGGTGAAAAATAGTATATTTCTTGATCTATATGTTAAAATCCAGCATAGAACATGTGGTATTCCTGTGGCTAATGAATTCTAAAGCAAAGCCAGGAGCTGGAAATACACAGAAGCTCCCCACTGCAGGGATCTTTGGCACCATTGTGTGCCTCTGTGGCTGAGACAATGGGAACAATTTTATGCTAATCAGCGGAAATAAAATGCAACATTTTGGTACAAGAGAAATTAGCTGACACCAGCACTTGAACTCTTCTAAGCAGACGTCTTGGTTTATAGGTTATCAAAGTGGGGAACGGTGTGAGGCACTTCAAACCTCATACAAGTTCTGGCAACTGCAACATGTACGGGGACTTCTTTATTTTGCCTTTGTTTTGTTGGGTTTTTTGGCAGCTAAAACATGCGAAACTTTTGTTTTCCTATTATTTTTTTTTTCTGGCTTTGCTGCCTTAAGGGATACAAACTATGTCTTGCCTACAACAACTTATTTCTTTGCATGGAAGGATCTAGTGCTTTCACATGCCTAGATTAAATGTCCTGCTTAAGGGTACTTAAAAGTGATTGATAACAGGTCCTCAGAAAACAAATACAAAATCGGAGGCAGTGGCAGAGAGAGGTCAAAGGCAAAGGGCCAGTGGGGGTGAATATGGTCAAGGGGGGGATAGGCAGAGGAGGCTGCAGGAGTGTATGTGAGGGGAAAACGTTCGAATGGATTGGCTCTAAGCCTCTCCAGCCAGTTCTGCTGCCAGGCTGGAGGTTTTTCTAGAATTTTACCAACCCCTGGCTAGCACATGGGAAAGTTTATTAACTGAATGTTACACTCAGCAGGCTGTGCTGCACAAGCATTGAAGACACACACACTTACAGATTTATATGGGCTGCTTTCCTTGCAACCAAACCTCTTCTGCTCAAAGAAAGAGTGAAATAAGTAATTTAAGGTATTACTGGTTAGAATTTTTATACTTATACTGCTTTTATTCGGATTTCTGATTTTGGAAGGGAAGATGAGCCAGAAACGTGGGGTCAGGACATTGGAATGGGAGCCTGAACAAAGTCAGATGCTGCTGTTTCTTTGGTTAAAGTTACCCAACTTCCATGAAAGCAGCACTCCCAATGCCTCTGTTGGAAATATGGTTTGTCTAACAAAGCCTTTCCTGGATAATTTGCATTAGCTTGTGCTGGAGTGTTTACCACTAGTGTTGTTTCATGGTCAAGTAGTGTAGAAGTGCTTTGATTTCATGGTAATAAACTATATCTGAATGTCCAAATAAATGCAGGTGTCCAGCCACTGGTTTTGCATCTGGTACAAGAAAAAAAATCAGAATGGCATTTAAAATTTCAAGCATTTTATGGTAAAATACAGGCTGTCTGAGAACACCATAGAGACAGTGAGACTGCAGTTTGCAATACTAGCACCCAACAATATCAGTGGAAATGGCTGAAAAAGAATCTTAAAACACACAGAGCATTTGTGTACAGTCCACTGGATTCAAAGGGCTTTTTTCACAGAAGCAGAAGTCACTCTTCTTTTTCTTGATTTATCAATAAAATGGGAAACACTTAAACTGATAAGCAAAAGTAAAAAATGTTGGTATTACTCACACTAAAAATAATTTTTAAAAATTATCAAAACCATGTTTTTCAAAGTATTTTTGAATAATTGTTACATGCTAAAACCCAACTTTGTAGACACTAAAATAAAAACTAATTTCTTACACTAACAAGTAAATATTCTTCAAATGAAAATTCTGGTTCCATGTGTTTGATAAGCTCTGATCAGGAGAGGATTTATATTTCTATAGTCTAAGCCAGCCTGGATTTTGCAAGACCACAGTTCTGACTGTGGGACAATAAATAAATATTTAGGTATATCTAACAGTAACTTTGCAAATAGTGACAAGAGACAGTTTTTCTCTGACACTGGGGTGACCACTAGCAGATCCCATAGAAGGCATGAGCTTTTAGAGATGACATCTTAAAGATGAGAAATTCTTCGGTTGCAGCCTGTGTGGATATTAAAGACCATGTCACACCTCTCACCCCCTATCAAATAAATGAATGGTATCCAATTACTCCTCAAGTAAAATCTTTATTTTTTGATGCTTTGGCTGACTTGTTCAGGACTTTATCCTGTATGTGAGTTGATCTATTTATTTTAAGAGAAGCCTTCTTTGTACATCAGATAGCCTCAGGTGCTGGTGTGATGACTTACTATGTGCAGACTGTTTCCTTCAGTCCTACAGGGTTTAGTAGGATCAGAGGTGATGGGCTGGAAGTGTGCTCATGTTTACATTTTCATATTGTGAAATTAATACTATTGAGAAGTTCCTTAAGTTTCCCATGCTGATTAAGGATTAAACCTTCAGGATTAAATTTTCATTAAGCACTTTCTACATACCAGTGAGTTGTTATTGGTACATGAGAAATGCCTTTGGTAGCTTGGGGTTTTGAGTATGGAATTTTAGCATTATTTTCTTTCTTTAGAGAAATTGCTCATTTTTTCCCATTCACTTCACATGAGACAACACCAGAATAAGAATGCTATCTGTAAAAGCAGTCACATCCTCATTCTCCACAGACTCACTGAAAGAAAAACACACCCTTACTTACAGAAGAGTAGAAAAGAATCTACAAGTCCTTGAGGTACATTTGGCATAGCACAGCGATGCAAGAGGGAAGAATTTGGCCTTTATAGGAGCTGAACCACACAGCTTTTGTGCCTGCTGCTGCACAGAAGTCTCCAAAGAATCTGCAAGGTCTGATGTTTGATTTAGGGAATGGTGAGTTCATTTGTCCCCATTCCTGTTCTAGGATGCAGCAAAATCTTTCAGGTCCAGAACTGTATGTAAACTGAGAGAAAACTACCTCTGCCTTCTTAAGATTTGAATTTTGCTCTACACTCCACATTTTCTAGAGTCAAGTAGTGACAGGAACAGAGTAAGAAAAAGTAAAGAAAAGGGCAAGGTCAGGAAGAGAAAGGAATGGGGATACACATGAAGCTTCCACATTGCTTCAGTTTTAAACTAAATCTGTCTCTCCCTGCTTTTTCAACCTTTAAGTCTTCCTTGAGTTTATCTCAACCGGGTCCCTCACACAAATCAAGGCAGGCTTTGTATGTTAAAGAGGTGCCAAGGAACTGTTTGCTCCTCCGAGCTGCCTGCTCAGGGAAGGTCTGCTGGGCCTCCTTCCCTCTGGAACAAAAAGTGATGGATGTGGGTGCAGAGGCAATGAGTGCAGACCTTCTGCATCCTGCTTTGTCAGCACTTGGCTCACTAACACAGCTCCTGGTGACCTTAGCGTCCTTCAGGCGACAGCAAGAAAAGCTGTGAAACACACAGCTCATTTTTTTTTTATTTACTTGCAAGTACTGTAATGCAGGAGAAGTTATTGGTACAACAACAGAGATGAGATGCGAATTTTCTTGTGTTAGTTCATTACAGTATTACAGCTTTGCCAAAAAAAAAGGGAAACTGCAGAAGACACATGAAGAATCTTGATCTCTTATTTATGGTTGGTTTTCGTGTGGTACCAAGAAATTTCAAGAGCAAGAATTGACACTTAGAGAAGAATCTCTTTTGATGTAGAGATATCAAAATACATTGTGTTCAGTACCATTCTTTTCAGGGCTGCTCCGAGCCTTAGAAGAATTGCCACTTTTGCAGTCAAATCCAAGTAACATCTGCTCTATGCAACCAGTCAATATTGTGGAAAAGTTCAAAGAATGAAGATCATTAGTAGTGTCAGCTTTACAACCAGAAGGTAATGGCATTGAAGTGAGCAAGTATAATACCCAACAATACCAGGCTCATTAACCAGTGATTTATCATGATGAAAAGACCTGTTTAACCTTTAGTCTTCACATGCTTTCTGTTTTTAACAAAAAGACCTTTTATTTCTAGTTGTCAAGTGATAATTTGTGGGTTGTTAAAGGGATGTATTAAATTATACTTTAAACTATTATGCACAATTACACAAATATTGCTTTTGCAATGGGATGAGTTGATGCTAAAATTATTTTTTTCTCCTCCTCTTTTAATTTTGGTCATCCATTTGGGAAGTGAAATGATGGCATTATATGTATTAAGGATACCACTATGTGACTTTTAGGCAAGTTAAACCAAATTTGATGAGTGCAGCAAGTGACAACGTTTTTCATAGAAGTAGCAAAATCCACATAAAATATTTTGAGGGTTGTATATACCAGGGCAGAAAGCTTGTTCTTGCCTCTGAATAAAGAGGTGCACGGAGCTGACTGTCCCATAAAAATTACTTTTGTATATCTCTATGCTGGGTTGTTTCATTTTTTTATTTATTTTATTTTTAGAGAAAGCATTGCTATCTTAGACAGCTTTTGGCAGTTGCCATGTAACCTTTTCTACAGGAAAGGAGGCAACACAACTTGTTCTGAACCAAAATATCTGTGCCTTGCAAGTAATAAGTCTCTTGGAAAATGTCATTGTATCAAAATGTGGCAAACCGTATGGTGATTTTTGTGATGTAGAAAAACATCCATGGAGGGTTGGAAAGTCCATGAGACCCATTTCAATCTAATTAGATGATTTGTGATCTAATTCAGACTTGCATTTCAGGTCATTGGAAACACAATATTATCTCCTGTCTAGTTCCACATTTTTTCTACCTATTTGGTTCTCTGTCTACCTTTGGTATACTGCAATGATAAATTGATAACTGATTTAGTAATTCTCCAAATATTTTTGTACACAAATAGATTCTCACCTAAGCTGCACGAGCAGGTAAAAAATTGTGGGCGGGCTTTCCACCTGTCTTTTAAGTCTACATTTTGAACATCATCCATCCAAAGGTATTGATGTTTCATATACAAATTTGAGAGAAATCAGCATTTAACAAGTCAGTAGGAACAAAATGAGAAGGCTTAACACTATACATCATATACAATATTCAAAATGAACAATTAGGAAGGATTTTCTGATCTGTAATTGTGATTTCTCAGTTGGAGGGCAGCTTGGAAATTTACAGTATTTGTAACAGAGTTCTTCTGAAGTAGACATTTAATCTCAATAGTTTTGAAATGAGCAGAGATGTAAGATGTTTTCTTTCCCTCCAGCTTTAACACAGATTTTAATCAATTATTGAGAAAATGTCTAGGTACACCTTTTTAAGTAACAAAGGCTCTGTGTCTATAGATCTCTGTAGGTACCTTCTTTCTCTGCTTACCTACAATATTAACATATCAAGCTCTGTTTTCTACTGTGTTCGTGGTGTAAATTTTTAGGCAGGACACTGAGAATGTTTCATTCTTGGTGATGCTGATTCTCATCTTCTTGATGATCACTTCCAGGCCTGAATAAACATTTGGAGATGTACCACTGCCTACCAATTTGACTGTAAAATAATCTTGGTTGTCAAGAAAATATTTTAAAATCTTGCTGCATTTGAGAAAAAGTTTGGACTGAAAGTAAGTCATAATGATCTCTTTTACCCAATATTTTAATAGAAGTGTATTTGTTCATATTTCTGGAGTGCTAGTTTTGTTAATTCTCGTCAATCTGGTAAAAATCAAATCTTTGTGTTCCTTCTGCAAGGTGACCACCCCAAGCACCATGGTGAGAAGTGAGGTGAGCCTCCCTTGCTTCTTGTATGTGCTGCTTCACTGTGTATTAAATAAATATTCAGTGAGATAGGAAATGAAAAATAAGCCTTGAAGAACCTCACAATTAGGACACTGGTCTGGGAGAAAAGACACTCCTGATGCTGTCTTCTAATACATGTTCTCTTTATGCATGATGGAAATGCAGTAATATGAGAGACTGCAATCAAAAATCAGCATCCATGTCATTGTCTGTCCTGGTGCCTTTAGAGAATTTTGTAGAAGCACCTCAGGGACTTTGTTGAAAGTGAAGGATTGAGTGACCTACACACCAGGGCTGTGGGCAAACATCAGTCAGGATTTCTCTGAATACATGCTTTCTCTTAGTTTTATATTTTTTAAACGTATGATTAATTCTAAAGAATTTAAATATTTTCCCAAATGTTTTTTGATATTTCTATAGTTTGTGTTTGATTAGGAAGCTACAACCCCCCATGAATCTGAACTGTATGCTTCATATCAATTGGACTGAAAAGTCTACCACATACATATTTGAGAGGATCAAGTCTAACAGAAAACAGTGCTTTTACTAGGATTATACCTCAGGACTTTCCCAAGAATCTTGTAACAAATGTGGATCCTTTCCTCTCTAACCAGCAGTCCCTGATTTCTGCTGTTGCTGCAGGGCTCAGCAGATTGGATTAAATTCAAGCCTCAGAAATTTTACATTGACTCCTATAGGAGCAGGGTCTCAGCTTTTGTGTCCACTGCTGTCTGATGGGAAGGGGAAAGGCAGAAAGAGACGTCTCTGAAGGGAAGAAAAGATAACTTCTGTATCTTTTTTTTTTCCTTTTTGCCATTGCAGTTATAAGATTTGAGCGATTGACTGCAATATTTTCAAAAAAGAGAAGCATGTCTGTCTCTCAGTTTGCAATTTTGCTTGAAATAGAACTTTCAATACATTTTGGCCCGTGGAAAAAGTCTGCAGGGCAAAATGTGAATATGCTTATAATCTTCCTTTTAAAATGTGGAAAGTACCCAAGTCTTGTGTTTTGCTTTCAAAAATTTTTGAATTATGTGTTTGTGAATTCTCACAGGGAGGGAAAAAAGAAAAAAAGAGCAAATAAGAATATGATAGGTTCAGTTTTTGTTTGCAACTATTTGTAGCACCCTAGTGGTGACCCCATAACAGTTTCACAGCTGTAACAAATACTTGTTGTTCTTGGGTTCTATTCTTTGCATTCCTGTTGTGCATGGACCAAACATTTCAGGGTATATTATCTCAGAGATACCTCTCATGTAAGTTCTGTCATACATCTGGTTGGAAATACACACTCCCAAATCCTATGAAGAAACAGAATGTTTGGGATCAGAAGCAGCAGCCTGTAGCAGATCTGTTTGGAAACAGGAATGTAGTTCAAGAATTGTCTGGACTTTTCTTTGGGCTTATCTATCCGGTTAGATGGACTTCTAATAATTTTGCAAGAGTGAAAAATGGATATTCTATGCTTATTGAGGAAAAAAAAGCGTTTAAGAGTTGATTTTATTTGGATTTCAGCCTTTTTTGGTCTAACAAACTAAAGCAGTAGCATGAACAGGAGCAAAGGGAAGGGACTGGAAGACTAGTGACTTTGAAAGATATGCTGAGAGCTTAGAGGCAGCACAGAAACACAGAGCTGGCTCCCTCAGCAGCTTACACACATCCTGCAGTGGATATCCACACATTAAAATGCGCCTGCTCTCAGAACGGGCTTTCTCCACTCCCTCTACCCTGCTCCCCTCCCCGTTCTGAGTCGCCTAACAAAAGATTTTTGACAAAAGAAATTCTTCCTGGTTTGTAAAACAGTTGTGTAAAACTTGGACTGTAAAGCCACAGTTGACTGCTTTAATGTGGAACAGTTGGGAGGGTGGGGAATGGCTGGCAGGTTGGGACAGGACACAGCAATGGTGCCCTTATTCTGTCGAGGCTCTACTTAGTCACACCACCTGCTCCCCCTATTCTTTCAGAGGCAAACCAGTCATGACAGTATGAACAGACGGATGTTTAAGCTCAATACCTTGGACACACTGCACCAGACGGAGTAAGGGGAGCTAAGAAAAGATAAATTAAGTGATCAATAAAGATAAGGGACCTGTTTAGCTGTAAATGGTGGGGACAGAACAGGCAGAACAAGTGGTGAACGTGTGTTAAATAATGCAAGTGTGTCTGTGGGCACACAGGCTCCCCAATATAAGCCTCTTCCAGAGTCAGTAATGCTGTTTGGTACTTGGCTGGAGGGTGAGGAGGGGGAAGAGAAAGGGGGCTGTGTCCAGGGCTGAGTCAGTGACCCATTTGCACCTCTCACCTTTGTGATAGCCGGGAAAGAACAGTAAGGAGCAATGAAATTCTGATAGAGAATCAGTAACTGTGCTTTGACAGTTGATTGGCAGTTAAGTGATCCAAAAATTTGGATTTATTTTAATCAATTATCGCAGTCAAGAACAATGTTTTGTTCTGTCCTTTTGCCTAGTATAGCAAAGGTCTTGATTTCAGGTTCAAACTTCTAATCCCTTCTCTTCAAGGAGATCTAAAAATCTACTTACAATCATTTCCCATGACAATTGACCTGTTGACAGTTACAGAAGATGCCACTGATATAAATAATCATGCACAGCCCAAATGAGAGTTGGTTCTTAATATGAGCATGTCTCTGGTTCTTCTGTAATGACCAAAAAAGGAGGCACTTGTCTCTGTGAAAGACTCAGGGTGGATGCAATTACACCCATGACTGCCATGGAAGTGATGGTGTTTCTTATGGTGCTGCAACTACTCTGTGCTAGCAGCACTCAAGGGAGCAGCCACTCTGTGTTTAGCCAGGGGAAACCCTGGAGCAAGCACAGGGAAGGTGATACCATGTGTTGTAGGTTTATAACTTTGCCAAGGTGCCTTGTTCTTGTGCTTAGGCCACCAGTATCATCCACTTATTCAGGAAATTGCACTTTATTTACTACTGATCATAGGATAGTCATTCAGTTAGTAGGGACCCACAACAATAATGTAGTCCAGTGTCCTAAGAGTCAGCAAGCAAGGTGTTCTCTGGACTGGACACTTTTTGCACTCTCAGCTCTCACATTATGGACCAAAACCCAAGGAATAAACCCCAGTCCATTAAGGTGATCAACCTTCTTTTCTGCTCATTGATATCCCAATATGATTACAGACATTGTAATTCTGTTTAAATAGATAACTGCCAAATTATGTTAAATTGGTTTTCCTGTTACATAGGTCCCATGGACTATATAGCTCCCATTCTTTCAATTATTTTATTTGTAAACCTGTTATGTAATGCTAAAACAATGATGTTGTAGAATAAATAGTAAAATGCTGGGAGTTTTCCAGGTGTCACTCACCAAAATGTCCCAGGATGTGTAAACTGAATTGTAGTGGCACAATGGGGCACAAAATCTATTTCCATGTTATTAAGGTATATTAAAGTCTATTCCTTTTCACTGGCAGAATAAAATGCAGACCCCAGAAGACACTGTTATGTAGGCAAAAGGGACAGGGAGATAAAGTCAATTCAAAGAATTTAATCAGCCTTGGAGACTTGGTGATGGCTTGTAAGTGCAGCTGAGCCTCAGCTGTTCTCTCAAGTGTCATCCTGAAGGGACACTCAGATTTTTTTGTTTTGGAGCTGAAATATTTCTCACTGAGTATCTCCACAGCTGATCCTGTGCAGCTGTGGGGACTTGGGCAGCAGGAATCCATTTCCTGAGGGGAGAGGGGCCAGCACAGCTGCACGGAGACAACTGTCAGGGCCGGGTGGTTCCCATCATTGGGAAGGTGGAGGTGTCCTCTGCAAACCCTCCAGCATTTCAGGCCACAGCAAGTGACAGGACAAAAGGAAAGGGCCACAAGTTGCACCAGAGGATGTTTAGTTTGGATATTAGGAAACATCTCTTTGCTGAAAGGGGTGTCAAGCCCTGGAACACAGGCTGTCCAGGGAAGTGGTGGAGTTGCCATTTCTGAAAGTGTTCAAAAGATGAGTTGGACTGGGGGACATGGTTTCATGGCAGGCTTGGCAGTGGTGGCTGGTGTTTGGACTCAATGATCTTAGAGGGCTTTTCCAACCTAAATGATTCTGTGATTCACAAATACCCCCACAAGTCTGGGGCAGTACAGGTTTGCCCAAACTGGGAAATTTCCTGTGCTCCAGGTAGAGCTATTGCAGCCTTTCTCTGATGGCCACCTCACATGACACAGGTTCCTTCCTGCTTAAAGGCTCCCATTAGGAGGATCCCTTTATTTTTTCTGTACACTGCTTTTACTGATCATGAGAATTCCAATACAAAGATGGAAAATGAAGATGGGTAGTGAGCTTTCTGTCCATTTTAGATGTGAGCCACAGGCTCTTTAGAGATACCTGGTTATATGCAATATGGAAAGCTGCATAAATGTTTGGAATTACTCCAACAACTGTGAGAGTCAGTGCTTCTGGACTAATGTCCAGATAGATTTTTTCATTTCCCCCTAAATGAGAGAGTGGAGCTTTCTTTCAAGGTGTTTCTTGGCTGCCCAGAATCCCAGGGCTCAGCTGTGCTTTGGAGAACAGCCTAGGCTGGATTTTGTAACAGTATTTCCCCTCTTGTATTTTTAATGGTTTTTGGGGGGTTGGTGGTAGAGGGAGGAACAGAGTAGGCCTGAGGGAAAGAACAACTTCTTGCAGTGTTATTAACCCCCCATACCATGTCACAGTACTGTAAGACATGGGATGGTGATGCTGACTAGAAACAAAATAAATTGTCAAAGGTGGCAGAAATTAAAATTATTAGCAAATGTCTTAGTGCAAGACATTTCCACTTTAAAAGGTGAGTTCAGTCTTCATATACAAAGGTTTGAAGTGAGGAGAAAACCCACTACCCTCGTTCTGTACTTCATTCTCTCATTATTCACAAGCAACAGAATAGACAAAGAGATGGCAGCTTGGTGAGAGTCAGGCCTTTTCCTGGTTTATGAATTGCACTTGTTAAGCTTAAGCAAACAATGAAGATTTTTTTGGTTCCCAGTAGTGATGTTGAGATGTCTGCATGTGTGCTAAATAAAAGTGACAGGAGAAGGTTCTGTGCAGGCAGTACATTGACAGAGCTGGGATGAACATGGGTTGGCTGAACACTAAAGTTTTATTAGCATCTGATCCTCGTGGATACAGCAGGATTTCAGCAGCAGGCAACTGCTGTCTGCTTTGTGCACAAAGAACTGAGTCTAACCACATACCCACAAACTCCATAAAACAGATCTCTGCTTTGGTAATTACCTTGATACATTCTCTGATTAATGGTTTTTATCTGTGGGATTATCATTCTTGATGAGCCTGGCAATAAAACTGTTTATTTTTATGAGATATTTTATAAATCCAACTCCAAGAACAGCATGATGCATTAGTATTGGTACATCAGCTAAATGTGCATGCAGCACCATAAGATGATTCAAACAAACAACTGGGAGCATTATTATGTGCTCTGGAATTTACCACAGAGCAGCCAGAGCATGATTCATTTGGCAGCCCTCTCCTACAGCTTAGTACAGTAATTTTAGAAAACTGTTGGTCTTTCTCCTTAGAGAGTCAGCTTGATAGTAAGATGCATCCCATGAATAAAGTGTGTGATCAACAACAACAGCAATCATCATCATGATCTACTCTAAAGACATTGTGAATTCTTAACTAAAACGTATTGAATTGAAAAGGTGCTGAACTCCCTTCACTTTAGGGCACAAAAATACCTTTGTTTTCCCCAAAGTAAGTTAATTAATTTTGAGTGGTTTATTTTCTCAAATTCCATGAAGTGTGTGTTCTGGCTTTAATTTTTTATTTTCTAGAAAGGCACATGCATAGCAGGGCCTGAGGGATTTCCTCCAGTAAGAGGAGTACAAGACCTCTCTGTCATCTTCAAAAAATGTTCCTTAGTTTGTTTCTGAAGTTGTCAAGCACTTTTGTAATTATCTCTCTCTATCTTTCACAGCCTGCTGATTTATTTCTTCTTTCTACTACCTCACAGACAACAGCCCCAGCTTGGAAGGGACCTTAAAAGATCCCGTTTTCCAACCAGAGGAAAGGGAACCTAGTGGTACCCGATTTTCCATGTTCTGCAGTATAATCAACTGTAACTTAAGAGGTTACACTACACCACTAAGAGATAAATAATACCAGGTGGGATTTGGTAGGAAACACTTGCTAAAAACACAGGTGGTTATTTCATACTCTCTCTTTTTTGTCTAATCCAATATAACATATTAACAACCTAATGTTCTGACTGGCTTGTTTACAACATCACCTCTCTTGCATGAAGCTATTTAGACAGTAATTTGCAGTAAGTGGTGAAAACATACCTGTGTGCTTGCTCTTTCATGAAGAAATGAGATGGTTGTTTTTAGATAAAACCCCCAAAGGAATTCTATGATATCCTAAATTATTTCCTACTTCAGTATAGGAACATCAGTCTGAAAGGGCTAACTTGAACCACAGAATCTGGCTGTCAAAGGAAGTCCTGTTTTGTCACTCTTCTCATTTTGCAGCACACACATGATGGGTCTGACCCTCCAGCATTGCACTCATAACCCAACTGACTCACAAAGTATTTACTTTTTCAGTGTCCATTCTTTCCTGGCAGAAAATCCATTTGTTGGGTCTATGTTGTAAACCCCAACACGAAAATAATCTGAATTAAAAGCATCCTTTCTTTGGAGGGAATGAGAGGTAGCTTGGGAACTTCTGCTGCCTCCTTCCCTTCTGAAGCTGGGACTTGAGATGATTTCTCCAGCTGAGGCTCAGACAGAGCACATAAGGAGCTGTTGAAACACCCACAGCTCACCTCAGAACAGCCTCATTCCCCTTAGTAACTTGTCCTGGTTGAATCTGAAAGTCTGGAAATGACAGTTAAACAAACCTGTGCTGTCCTTTCAGCAGTGGGTTAACAACCATTGCAGTTTCATTAATCACCCACAGAGGATCTGATTTCTCATAGCCATGAGCTCAGGTCAGGTGTTCTAAGTAGCATTACCCTGGAAACCAAACTGGTCTTGTCAGAGCTGCTACACAGGGCTCAGCTCCTGCAGGAAGGAGGGAAAGAATCAAAGAAATTAAGGGCTTTGTCACCAGGAGAGGAAAATGATTGCTTGCACGAGCTGGTGGTACCTTGTGTACCTTCCTGAAATGCCCACAAGGACAATCATAGTCTGAACTCTCTGTTTGTGGCAGGGATGAGTGGCTGCCACAAATGAGAAGTAGATAAAGATATGGGGAATTGATTGTTTCTTAAAACAGGGAGGGGATGGGGCACTCTCGACACCTTCTAGGGTACCTCTATGTGGACACTTCTTAAGCAATTTTTTTTAGTGGGGAAAAAACAGGACTACAATTTTTGTAGGTTTTTATTGATCTCTTGGCTGCTATCAACACTTTTTTAAAATGAGAAATGGACAGAGCAGGAGTCCTTGTTTAAGAAGGAATGTTGTAAATGATGTGGTTGTCACCCACTGGTGGCAGTGGAGGTCAATGAGGGTCAGCTCCTCGGACTCCTTTAATCTTCAGCTGTCAGCACCATCTCACACTATCCAGTTCAGGAGTGCGTGATTCCAAGGGTTCAGCTCGGCTCTGGGAACAGGAAGCTGTGCAGTTTCTGTGTTCTGCTGTCACCCAAAGGTGATAGAATCAATGCACCCCCAGTTTATGTCACCTTCCAGGGAACCCCTCCCGTGCAGTCAGGCATGTGTTTTGTGCCTGTCCTTGCCTTCTGATGACCTGAAGGAAAGAAGCTGAGGAGCTGCTTTGGATGTGTATATTCTCATGCCCTCGAGCTGCCTCACCTGGTCAGCTCACAAGGCTGGATAATACAGGGATGGATGGAATTGAGGAGGAAGTGCTGGTCTGTCTAGAATTTAAACATTCTCCTTATTTAAAAATACAGGAGGGTCTTCTGGCTTTATGAAATTCAGGCAATAAATGATCACACAATCATTCCAATAGATGCTGATTTACATGGAATCAGTAGTACAGATTAAATCACTACCTGATAAATAGTTTCTGTGTCATTATAGTTTCATGCTGATAAACCTATTCCAATGAGGAAATCTTGGAGTAACAGAAGGACAGATCACACATTATCTCTAATGCTGTATTGCTACTGTGCATTTGTTTGTGCATAAATACCAGAATATTCTCAGTTATCACACAACTCAAAATAAAGGACTTTTCAGTTTCTCTTATTCCAAAAAACAACTGCTATTGTTTAGGATAAAAACATAAAATAAAAAGGTGGTATAAAACAAACTATCAAATTTCAGGGAAGTGTAATTAACAGAATGGTTATGTTTAGTTTGGGGGATGAAAATACTTCGTAAAAAGAGAAAGGGTATGCTGTCTGTGGGTTATTGTTTTTATTATTTTGAATAGCCCCATCTTCCCTGTGCCCTGCAGCTTCATACACACAGTGATTTTTCAAAGTTTTAGCTATCCTGAATGAAAGAAAGCATCCTCCAAATCATAGTGGAAATGATGTGGCAATGTTAAATGTCTGAATTGTTCCCCCTATCTAAATTATGTCTGTTAATAATGTTTATTGCATGTAACTTGTGCCTTAACACCCTGCCAAGCCTATCACTGGCACCAGGCTCCCCAGAACTATTTAGTGTGTTTTGTCCCTGTTGTGGCTGAAGGTGCATTATTGGCACTATGGGAGAGACAGGCTTGCAAATTTTTCTTTTACATCATTGGTCACACAAAGTGATTACTCCAGCTGTACAAATAATGTAGGAAATGGATTTTTTTTGCATTAGAATTATGCAAGCCCAGTAAATAATCCCAACAATTGCTTCTTAAGTCAGTGAAATTTCAAGCCATTCAGTTTACTTGTAAGGAGCTCACAGCTTCTTTGATGATGGGGTTTGTTAAGCCCAAATGTGGAGAACTAATAAAATAATAAAAAGGCTCCAGAGGTGTTTATAGATTTCAATTATCTCTTACTTTCTCTCCCAGGACTGGGCTGGGCAGGATTGTGCTGCCCTCAAGTAGCACTTGAGTCTAGGCTGTATTTTATGCTGGCTGTCTCTGAGGTTTCTCCTTTGTGGCTGAATCGCCTTAGTGTGGGCAGTGTACAGAGGTGCTAAGGGCTTGCCTAGACAAAGCACCAGGCTTCACAAAAGCAAGGGAGCAAAAGGAAGCAAAATTGAATCTCTAGCACCCAGCTCCTGGGCAAACAGACAAAACTAATGGATCCACTCTTGCTCCTCCCATCCAATTACTGTGATCCAGTAGAGAGAATATGGCAACATCGGTTCACACAAACTCTAATGCTCTTAATCCCTTCCATACATATAAACCTCACATTCAGCACCGTTACTTCATTACCGAGCCACCCAGGCAGCCGAGCGTCGGAATGGACCCACCGGCTGCAAAAACCTGCCTCCTTCAGGTTTTCATCAGCTAATGAGGGATATGCAAATGACAAGCTTATGGGATTATGCCTTGTCTGACAGCAGTGCTCCTCACAGCCGTGCAGTACTAATACAGGTGTTAGTAAACTGGTTATTAGGCGCTGCCTAATTTAGGCCCATTCACGCTGGGACCGTGCTGGCAGCCCTGCCGTTTGTACTGGTGTTTGTGGCCCAGTAGGACATCTATTAGGGCTGTGGTGGGTCCAGGCAAACCCCTTGCTGCTCGATATGAAGTTAATAAATCCGGTTGGTTTGGTCTTTAGCCGTACACAACAACCCAGGACTGACACAGGGAGTTCCCCCTCCACCCCAGCTGCCTGGGAAATTGCCACAGGAGGGCAAGGGGGAAGTTTAATTGACAGTTACTTAACATTTATATGAACTTCTCACATGCTTTTGAATGAAATGTAAAGCACAGAAGTATGATTAACCTAGATCTTCCCTTGGTCACAACCAGCCAACTTTCTCTTCCATGAAAAAGCATGCAGCCCAGAAATATGCAGTGAGAACAAAACACACTGTGTCTGTGGATGAGCCATCTCTCTGGGGTTTTGGCCATTTCAGTGGTCCAGTGTATCTTTCTGCTGTTTAATTTTTCTTATTCAGCAGTATTTCTTTTAAAACTTCCTTCATTGTGCAAACAATTCTGCATTGCAGGGTGTTTACTCACCAGGTTAGTGGAGAAAAGTGGAGTGACATCAGTGAAGTTTTCACAGACCAGAGCATACAATGTGAACACTTTGTTAGCTGACACCCCTGCTACATGTTTATCTAAAATCTCCTAAAATATATTCTTCACAAAACCAGCAAATATTCCATACACATAAACAAAAGTGCCAAGCCTTTAGCAATTTTCATTATTTCCCAAAAGGACTTTGGTGGAAACCAAGATAGGAATAGCAAATAATTTCAAAGATCTCCATTTTATGAACAATGAGATATAGAAGCATAAATGCTTCAGCCTAGAAGGGACACAGAACATAGCAGAAATCTACAAGAACATCATCTGTCAAGTGCCAAAATTGATTAAAAGATGCCCAGTGAATTACAGATTTTATCTCTTCCAGTCAGCAGAGGAAAGGTTGTATTTTAAAGTAAATCGCTGTTTAAGACCCATTTGAGGATTTTGTCAAAAAAAGATGTAATGTTGTGGGGGCTTCTTTTTATTACAATAGTAATACCTCCAGCTGCACTATTCTTCATTTAAATACTATTTAAAATTGAAGGACCTCATTCAAGTATTGAGCTGTTCTAGTAAAAGCCAGAAATTCAGGGGTACAGGTAGCTTTTAATGAGTTCAAAGGTTTGATTTCATCTTTAAATTGATTAAGTTGGAATTGTCATCTTCTACATAGGGAGTTTCAAACAAAGGTTTAAAGGGCAAAGTATTCAAAAAGTGAGTCCACGAATGTCAATAAGCAAAGCCTCTTAGGTTTAATGCCCACGTATCCATTGTCCTGTGTTTGCTCTGACTGACCCTAACTAAATGTGTATCTTTAGGGCAAAGTTCTGTGCTGAACTTTTCTCGTGCCTTTCACTTTCAGATGTTTGAAAACCAAATAGGGTCTGAATTTGAAAATTCAGATCAATAATCAACCCCTTGAATCTAAGGGTTCTAGAGAAGTGAGGCTGGCTCACCTGCTCACACATCACCTGTACTAAGGGTGCCTTGTTCTCCTGGTTTGCAAACTGTAACCTGAGGTGTTCTGTGGACACTGTCCTGTCCACCTTTTGCTTGGGATAACCTGCTGCTGTAGCTAATGAGTTTGCCTGTGACACACTGGACCTTGCATGAGCTAAAAAGCACTGATTAATGGATGGGGAAAAGCTAGACATGATGGAATGGTTTAAATGGAGCATGTATTTCTGGTTTATTTATCATTCTGTCACCCTGCTCCTTGCCTGCCTCTAAAATAACCTGGAGGATATGATCAGGAGAATGTGGATTGTATTGAGTAGGCCCAGTGGAGTCCTGCTTGTGAAATGCTGTGCTATTTATAGATAACAAAAGAATAATTTCTATTTATCCTTATGCTTTGTCATAAGGATAGGCATGTTGCTACTTCAGACACCAAGGTAAGGAAAGTTTAGCAAGTCTGGACCTATTCAAAATCCTAGAAACCAGAACCCCTGAATGTTCACAATGAACATAAATCTGTAGAAAGATTAAGAAATTCTTTAGAACAACGGAAAAAAACCCAACTTTTAGTATTTCAGTTATCAGCAGCACCTCCCAGTGCTGATAGCTCTGCTTTAGTTGAGAGCTGAGAAGGTGAAGGGTACTAAATTTATGAAATGCATCATACCTAAGTAAAAAGACATGGTAGGAAAAGAGCCTACTTGCACTTGGACAGACCATATCAGAAATAGTGTTTAAACATTAAAGAACCTTTGATTAGTTAACAGCACTGGTAGTCATTGCCACGAGTGGGAGCAAAGGAATTGTTTCTAAGAGCATAGTTACACAGTAAATTGTCGCAGTGTTTCTTTTTTATCTCTTGCTTTTCTTTTCTCCTTTAACACACGGATGATTACTTGTGGCACCTTGAGGAGAGTGCATGCTGCATCCAAGAAAAAGGTTTCACCCTCATTGGTCAAGAAAGTATAACAGTGCAATTCAAAAATGAATGTGTGTGTGAAACAGTGCTCTAGTGGAGAGAAACACACAGGATATGAGGATGAATACATGCTGAGGGATGAAACAGTGACAGCAAAAGTTAAACGAAAATTTTCAGCTTGAGTTTCAGGTGCTGGGATATATCTACAGCTGCAAGAAACCTAGAGTAATCTAATCTGGGATCTATCTACATGCAAGTAATTTTAAAATTACTTCATGGAAACAAAAAAATTCATGGAAAAATTAATCCATTTTTTGCCCTCCTTTACTTTGAAGATAGTCCTTCACCATGCTAAATGGAATATATTATTCCCAGCCTACCAGAACTATCTTTAAGAATGTTGTGGGACCATTAGCAAGGAATTCTATGCTGCTTAAGGCAATCCTGTGTTCTGCTCACTAACACAGTAAAATATTTGAGATGAGGAGAGATGCCTAATCAAGACAACTTTGGAGATCCAGACTATGAATTTAGCCTGAGCAACAGAGTTTTGTCCTGAAATGTGTCTAATGGTGTGGCTCACAAGCAGGTGACAGAGGGACTGTGGAGCTGTGTCCCTGCTCTGGGACCTTCTACATTTGCATCCACCCCACTGTGCCTTGGCTTCTCTCAATATTATGGCTTCTTTTTTAAGCAAGTTTCCATATCTAGGTGCAAGAGTTATATTCTATATATTTGTTCTAGATGGTCATTTTCTATTACATAAAATTTTTATGGCATCTGTTTGGAACATAGAGTTTTCTTTCCAGTGGCATGCATAAGGCAGTTCTGTACCAAGTTTTTCACTTTTCCTACTGGGTGATTTCTGGTCCCTTGGGATAACTCTATTATCAGAGAGGTCAGTGGTGAAAACCAGCTTATATACCCATCCCAGGGAAAATAAATACAGCCTCTTTCTTAGGCGCTTCTGAATCCTAAATTGTTTGCAATTTTTTTCTGGAAAGAATTCTTAGATCCCTCACTGCTAAATGGGATCACAAAACGGGAAAAAATACACCATGAAAAGTAAGTTTGTTAAAATTCTTGTTTAAGGAGTTATTCGCAAATGCAAAATGATGTGAGAAAATTATGTCCAAAAGTTACCTTCAGAAAATCCTGAGGTCAAACAGCCTTAATGCTACTTCTTGTGCATCTTTACAAAGAGAATTTTAAGAGGATTCCTCCTCCATGGTAGTACACAAGGTTAAAGGTTAATAACTGACCAATTCCTTGGACAAGGTGTTATTCAAAATCAGGTACTTAAGACATTTGCTAGAGGACTTAGCCATTATGGCTGTTTGGAATCAGTGCATTTTCCAGCAGGGAAAGTATTTAGGAGAACAAAAAGAGTGTGGAGACAGGGAATTCCAGAAAGCCTGTCACCATATAAACTAAAATCCACCATTAGAAGCTGAGTTCTCTTAAGAAAAATCTGACAGTATCCAAATAGTTTGTGTGGAAATCGTGGTCACCAGAAAGACATGACAGCATTCTCCACAAATACTTGAGCTTGGCTCTATTTAAGCTCTGTTTTCAATGCACACACGAGTTTTCTCTTCCCATGTTGCTTTCCTTTGATGTAGTTATGCCCTCAAGATCTATCTGACTCCTTTTTTTTTAAGAGTTTGTAAAATAAGTAATTTTACATTCAGGACTGAATCAAAGGGAAAAGACGTTGGAGGTTTCTGATCTTGCAATGATCAGAGCAATATCTTACTAGGGATTGGAGTTTATTTGGTGGAAACCTGTAATAATAAAACATCTCAAAGCTATATTGTCCTCTTTTGGAGAAGAGTTTATAATGTAGGTGGCCAGAGATATTCTAATTGTTAAAGCCATGATGGTTTAAGCAAAGCTGTTGGATCTCCTTTTGATCTGGGTTGCAGGGTTTCTTCTCTAATTTTGGTGGTTTTGTACCTGGATCTTTGGGGTTTTGAGAGGTTGGCTGTTATGGACAACACAGCTGTTTCCTTTGTTAGATATGAAAAAATCCACAGCAGTTTTGAATGGGGTTTAGGGAAGAAAAGAAGGCACTTATGCAGCCCTAAAGAACCAGTGCAGCTCTCAGGACTAAAACTTTGTGTGTGAGTAAAAGTGAATATACTTTTAGAACTAAGTTTTTTGTCACTATTGGACTCCACAGCTGTCATGAGGGGGAAGGTGTTCTTTCCACCTTTCACTAAAACACTGATTTGATTCAGGACATTAAACAGCTGCTGCAGATCTCTGCTCCAGACTCACGGTGTGTAAAACAGCTTTTAGTCACAAGGCAATGGTGAGGTTTAAATCAAAGGCATCGTGCTTGTAAGGAAGAATAGGACGTATTATATTGAGATATGTATTTTGGAGAAAGCAATACCAGATAGCAATGCAACACATATTTTGAAGAGCTAAATTTAGAAATGAGTTCTTCAGTGTGATTGCTTTAACATACACATTCATATGCAGAAGAATTCTGAGACCCAAATCAAAACAGCTGTTTCTCTAAAAAGAATATAAGACTTGAGCTTCAAGCATGATTCAGGAAAAAGCAGAAATGTAATCTATCCAAAGTCATAGATGGATAGATCTATCTCAAATCTGGCTGAGGCCAGGAACAATAGTTTGATTTTATGATCTGTAACTTAACTCCTTGTCTAAACAATTACTAATGGTGTTGAATAAGATTAGTGTGGCCAGTCTAACCAAACTCAGCAGAACAAATAGGGAGCATGCATATGGAGAAAAGATAAAAAGAACCTTCATCTAACAAGTATAAATGTTTTAGTCTATGAAATAGGACCCAGGTCCAGCTCCCCAAACTTGAATGACATGTTAAGACTCTACCATGTAAAACCTTCTTATTTATTGTTATAAATCTCAGTTTAGTTGAGATTTATCATGCTTTTCTATAGAATGATTTCTAAAGAACAACCATCTGTAGGATAAGGAATTAGAAACAGAGTTTTTTAACTCGTTTGTATTACTTGAGTTCTAAAGATAATTTGGTGGGAATTGGGCTGGTAGTAAAGCCTGGCAAGATTGGGTTAACCAGAATTTCTTATAAAATGTAGCTAAGATTGTAAAAGACCTGGGGTTTTTTTTTTGTAGTGAATTAATGCTCCTGGGTTGATGGTTTTGCTGTTGACTCCAAAGAGCTAACGTGTGGGAATAATTTTTACTCAATGCTACTATTTCAGCCAAACAGAGGTTTTAGCTAAAGCATGTGAATTACAGCAATTGTGACAACTTAGAGGAGAAGAGCTCACTCTTCTGAGAAGGCAGGATTGGACCACTTTTATTTGTCATATTTCATTTACCAATGAGACATCAAGTTGTGGGGCTGGGGAGTGTGGCAGGAGAAGGGAGTGGTGAAATGGTGGATTTGCAAAGGGAGTGGTGCCTCCCACTGCCAGCTGCAGAGAAGAGGAAGGTAACACATTCAGCCCCCAAATGTGTTAGATTATATGGGTGTGAATCATCTGAACACTTATTCCATTGATGGAATGGATGCCTTCCCAGATGAACCCCTTCTTGCTTTTGTGTATTTATTGACATGGATAAGTAAGGCAGAAACAATTTCCTGTGTGGAGAAGACTAACAAAAACCAAGAATTATGTCCCTGTTTTCATCTGAATGAGACTTGGATATCACTTCCATCAGGAGAAATCTCTGAGGTTTTGATTGTGTGAATATCCAAGATTCAGGATTTCTCTCTCCTTCTGATTTTCCATGCAGCCATACATTTATGTTTCAAGAGTGAACAGGAGGACATGGTCTGTACTATCCCAGCTCTGTCAGAGGCAGTTTTGTCCTCACCTCATTGACATGTCTCTTGTTCTAAGGCACATAAAGTGGTCTTTCTCTTACTCTGTCACTTCAATGTGAATAACACACAAGAAGCAGCCCCACATCCACTCTGCATTTAGGCATTATTGTACTGTGGGGGCAATATACCCAGCATGAATATAAAAAACAGGCAGATAGGAAATTTTATTTGACCTACAAGTGCTTCCATGATCTCTTCTAAACTCCCACTGGTGTTTTAAAGGGCTTGAATACATCAAAAATTTGAGTAAGAGACCAGATCATACTCCTTTGGCCATTGGCTTCAAAACACTTGTGAGAAGAAATGGGAGACATTGTTTGTGGAGCTAGGGTCAAATCCTGAAATAGCTGGGCCAGATATCACACAAGCTGTGCAAGTTCTGCTCTGCAGTCTAGTGATGACCAGCTCCATCAGTCTGGGCTTCCCTCTGAGCCCTCTCCAGCCCTCCACGTTTCATCTCTGCCCTGAGAATGAAGTATTTCCAATTGTGCTTATTAGCAATGCCATAATAAAACATTTATTTAAGACTATCCTTATTAGAAAGTGTCTTAATTTTTTAACAGAAGTTACTAGAGTCAAGTCAGTTTTCACCAGTTGGGTCTGGCAGGTATTTTGCCTACTTTTTCCATTGTTCTTACACATTATGAGAGGTATTAAATCAAGTCAGGGATTTTTTTCCCTTGTTCAGGTCCGTGCTCCCTGACACAGCTACTGAAATTATGTATTCTTTACTGCTTTCTAAGAAGATTACTAAGCCAGCTGACCCAAACAGTAGTGGCACCAATTAGACATCATTCAAAATTAATAACCACTATGATGATAACAAATCAAAAGATTGATTCTTCTGATGGGAGAATCATTTTAATTAATTTAATCCTTGTTGGAAGATCAGCTGTGCACAGTCCTGCTCACCAGTGGGGCCCATTTGTCCCTGTCTGTGCCCGTCACCTAAAGCCAGTGAATATGATCAGTAGCCAGCACTTAGGGAACAATAAGAAACAGATTGTACTGTCAGGCTTCATTAAAGATCATCATTAGTATTCCAATTTGGAAACAGTCAATCTATCCTAACCTTTTACCAATTCTTTTCAGCTGCTTTTGTGAAGTTTGGTTCAGCTGCTAAACGTAAAAACGCTGCACAGGCTTTTTTAAAACAACAAGTTGGGTCTGGCTGATGCCTGTCAGGGAGCAGCTTAGGGACAAAGCTCGGGGGAAATACGGGTTATGCAACCAGGCTCTAAATGATATCATGTGCAGCTGCTTATGACCAGAGTATTTATGGGTAATGAAACTTTCTTAAACTTGCAGCTTAACAATGATGAATGGAAATGAAATGGATACGGCACTTTCTTTCATCCCTCTGCTGAGGGGTTTTGTGGTCCCAAGGGTGTTTTTGCAGAGCTGGCTGGCCAGGCTCTCTGCTCCTCTCCTCTCAGCACGGGCTGCTGGGGGGCATTTGGAGCATGTTAATGAGGGACGTGGAATTTCAGATTTGTTTGCAGTTCACTTTATCTTTTTTACCGAGGTCAGATTGCTTTGTTTGTTTGTTCTTCATTCTGGTGGCTGGAAATAATTATGGAGAAATGGATTATGGGATTTGGAGGCATATTTCTGTAGGGTCATCCCTTTATCTCAGCCATGTCCTATGGCTGCACAGGAGAGGTAGCTGCAATCTTAGTTTTCAAAATAGTTTGCCATGCAACGATCTCACTACTTTAATATTCGTGACATATATGATTTGCTAACCTTCCCAGTTGTCCAACCATCTTCCTGAAGATATTTCAGGAATCCTCTGCCTGAAATACCAAACGAAATGTACAGTCCTCTCATTTTGAATAATCTCCTAAGACTGCTTTTTTAAAAAAATGCAGATTTGATTTTTTTTCTGCTGTGTTACTATGTATCAGAAGGGGTTTCACAGGGATTGAAATGAAATCAGAATTATGCCAGTAAAATAGAGAGAAACATTAGATTTAACATTTCTTCTCACAGAAAAAAAGAACAACTCTCCAAATTTGATTACAAACTAAAAATGTGATTATTACTGTAACAGAATGACCAAAAAAATCCCAACCAAAAGTACAAAGCACTTTTTCTTTTCAGCTGCTTTTGTGTAGTTTGGTTCAGCTGCTCTCTGTAAAAGCTCAAATACTTTCCTATAGTTTAGTACTACTCTAACTTCTGAATGCTTTATACAATTCAATAACCCTCTTGGAAACAATTATTTGCAATAACTGGTTGCTCATTGCATATACATGAAGATTTCTGCTATTTAAATCCATTAATAAGTGGAGTTTTCTAGAGCAAAAATCATAATAAATGATTTTATTTCTAATAACAAATGAAGGTACTTCATATGGATGATCCAGCCCAAAATCTACTTTCAATTTTCAAATGTTTTCCAAAACTAAGCCAGGATAGTGAAAACATTATTTTTTTTTCACCACAGAAGAATAGAAAATCCCTTAGTAGAGAATTGCAGCTGAAACCAATTGAATGAAGATTCTCTGTGAACTTGACAATATATTCTTTCGTTTTATGCTTCTATCTGTGGAAAAAAAACAAAACAAAACAAAAAACAGAGAAAAATTCAGACCTCATTATTTTTCTCGGAGAGGACAGAAAACCCAATTTCCTAAAGAAATACAATACTGCTGTAACTGAATTCCAAGTGGTTTGGTGAATGCTTTTTGCTGTGTATAAGCTCTTATATCATTTTTCACTTTGACAAGATGGTTTTAATCCAAGTTCAAAGCCAATTATAGGTTTTATAGGTTATAACTTATTTATTGCAATGTTATTGCCTATGTAAGTGGCTACACAGATAATATTAATTAGTAACATATATTGCAGTGGTGGATAACACAAATATTGATAGGAATGTAGATTAAAATTTCTAGCATCTCACAAAAGAATGTCAGTCTTTCAAACTACTTATATTCTGGGTGTCCTTTTGTTCTAAAATTTATTTATAATTTTTCAGTGACTGCTTTGATTATTTTGTCAGTTTTGCCCATGACAAGCCTGTTACAAAAGGAAAGGCAGAGAGAGCTGTTCCGTATTTTTATATCAGTGCAACAGAGTTTCAAAGTATTGGCTTGCTAATGTTAAGGTTTTTTAGTTGTTTCTTAAAATATCTCTTTTTGAAGTCAATCTTCTCAATTTCACTCATCTTTTCTTTTTTCCCCTGAGACAGCCGATTTTGCTGGGATTTTTTTCTTTTACCACTTCATTTTTAGCCATTTTTTGCTTTTTTATATCAGATACACCTTTATTGGAAAAGAATCCTTTCAGAAGAAGGTATATACAGTGTGTTATTACCTCAATATTTGTAACTTGATTTTTTTTTAAATGGATTTAGCATTTTTTGCAAAGACTTTTTGAGAAAGGGGCCCCAGTGAAAGGCTCTCAGAGTGCTGCAACTCCCTTGAACTTGGTGGAAGCTTTTTTACACCAATCCAAACCAAAGATTAAGGAGCTCATAAGAGCAGTCCCCTCCCTGCCTCCCTCCCCCCTGCCCTGAGCAGCACCATCCCACCTTTCCTTTTTATCAGCACTGGCACCAACCTGGCTGATCCATTCTTTGCAGATGTAGTTTTCAGAAGAATTAGGTTTTCATTCATATGGGAATGTGTTAGTGCAGTAGGAATGTGAAACCACAAACAAGTTTCAGAAGCAGGGTACCTTCTGTCTTGTCAGAAGCAATTACTATTATTATGATTATGATTATTATGTTTATTATTATGATTATGATTATTATGTTTATTATTATGATTATGATTATTATTATGAGGTGTTTGTAAAGGTGGTATTTTACTAGTAAATCTTGTACTATTTTTTTACCCCCCTAAAATGTCAACTAGAAATGTTCATATGGTTGCAGATATTGTCAATGATTTCTACAATTTCTATATAAATCCAAGAAAAAAAATCACCTACCAAAAGGATCAAAAAGAAAAGACTAGGAAATGCCAAATGGATGACCCACAGAATTGATAATTCCCAATTAAGAACTTTTCTAGCACCAAATCTTCTCTGCCAATGTGGCTGCAGCAGATTCTGTGCAATCTTGTGTGCTGTGCATGGAATGTGGTCCTGCTGTAAAACATCACCTATCTCATGTGGCTGCTTGCTCTCAATGGTTCTTGGCCCTGTGGTTTGTGATGGGATCCACACCTGAGGGTCTGCACAAGGTAAGAGCCTGGTTAAAGTCAGCATCCTGCTAACAACAGACTTCTGTTTGAAAGAGCTGGCTTTGTTTCATTGTGTTTAGGAGGAAAAAAGTGTGTAATAAACCAAATTATTGCACAAAACAGGGTACTCTTTACTGCACCAAACTACTCATTTACTTCAGTGATTAGTTTGTTTTAGTGGTATTAGTCATTTACTTGGCAAAATGCTTTGCACTAGGGAATCTGGTTGGAAGAACCATTGTGAAATGAATACAGTGAAAGAAACAGAATATGGCAGTGGAAATCCTTTCACAGAGGAAATTCCAATGAAGAGGCTGTGACCCATCAGAGGGAATCCAACTAAATCTGCCAGAGTTAGCAGGTAATTTTTTTTTAATTTCCTTTACCTATTTCACAGGTTTTCAAACCATGCAGCTACTGTTTATACTGCAAGTACAAGTACCTTTTCTCCTCCTTCCCCCTTTCTTTTCCTTCACCCCCCCGCCCCACATCCTTTCTTTGGCAGTGCAAATTTGCTGCTCATGTAAATGGGGAAGAGAATTAATTTTTAAAAGTCGAGCTACAGGTGGGTTGCCGCTTGCCAAGTGTAGTAGTGAAGGAAAGATTAGAAACTCCTTTAAGTGGAACTGGATGCTTTACGTGGACTTGGGCTGAGCTTTGCTTAAGACCATCTGCTCCAGAGAGAGTCCAAACTGGAACTGCACTGCCCTCCTGCGTTCACAGCGGAAAAAGGAAAAGTTTTGTGAAACATCCCCGCGACGGAGGAAGCGCCTCGTTTAACGCCGTGAATGAGAAACAAAAGGAACACAATTATTCCTGTGCCAGCCTACTTAGAAGAGCGCAGAACCGAACTTATTTTGGCTAATCAGAGCAGATTCTGCTCTCAGGTTCACCCAGAACATACAGAAAAAGTGGATAGCCAAACCATTTGGAGTGTTTTTTCCAACCATGCATTACTTGCCTAAACATTGTGGAAGTTTTGCAGGATGCTCTGCTTTTACAGGCAGCCAGTTCAGGCTGCAGTGAAGCCTTGTGTAAAGACTTCGGCAGTTCTGAAGACCATCTCGTAGCTGTTCAGATTCCAAAGCCATCACTGACAACACATCCAGCACTAAAAAGCTCCGAATACAGATGGAGGTTGCCCGGTTATTTTCTATCATCTCCCCACATGCTGGGTTAGGCAACTCATAAATTTCTGGAAAGCAGAGAAGAAGAGCTCATGACACAGCCAGGATGTACAGCACAAAGATGTGCATGCAGCTGTGATCTGCTGGAACTGGCAAGCACAGCCCACAGTGTTGAGCCAAGGCCCTCCAGCAGCACAGCCACCAGGGACAGAGCGTGGCACACGAACTGCTGGGTGGACAGTGTGTCCCCAGGCCATGGCTGGGTGGGCTGGCTGGATGGGGGTGTTACAGCAGCCCTTTATAGAATCACAGAATGGTTTGTGTTGGAAGGGACCTTCAGGATGTCAGCTAGTCCAACCCCCCTGCCACAGGAAGGGACACTTTTCACAACCCCGGGTTGCTCCAAGCCCCATCCAACCTGATACTGAATGTTTCCAGGGGTGTTTCTGGGCAACCTGTTCCAGTGTTTTACTACCCTGTAAAAAGTAGTCTCCTTATATCCCTTTCTCTTTAAAACCATTCTCCTTCCCCTCCCTCCCCCTGCTTGCAGCAGAGAGGGCTTGCAGGCTCCTGGAGAGGTGATGGATGTGAATGGTCCTGGCCCCCAGCTCCACACCAGCATGGCAGCTCCATCCAACAGCTATGCTAGAAATAAAATGGTTCTTGAGCATTAGAAGAGCAGCCTCTTGAGCAATCTTTTAATGAAAGCCTAGGAATAAGAACAGGTCATTTTAAAATGAGTCAGTGCACTTAAAAGGAATGGCCTGCAAGAGCAATTAGGTAGAATGGGAAAATATACGTAAATATATAGAAAGTTACACTGGCACAGGTTGCCCATTGCCCAGTGTGGCTGCCCCATCCCTGGAAGTGTCCAAGGCCAGGCTGGATGGGGCTTTGAGCAATCTGGTCTAGAGAAACGTGTCCCTGCCCATGGCAGGGGGGATGGGAACAAGATGAGTGTTAAGGTCCCTTCCAACCCAAAGCAATCTGTGACTCTGTGAAAGATGGTGCTTGTTACAGAGTGCTTTATACAAATCAGAGGTTCCCTGAAGGGTTAAGCACTTTCTCATTTAAGGACCTCAAACCTCATATTGGGTAAAGCCTCCCTCCCTCTATTTTGCTGCTATATTTTGGTAATGTCTTTTCAAAATGAGTTGGTTCTTCGAGGGCAAGGAGTGACAACTGCACTGAACAAAACAGAAATAAAGTATGCAGGCAAGGAAAGCAGGAAACAGGAGACCAAACACAATTTTATCCACTGTGGCTGATAAGAGATAATCAGGACAGCTCCTGGGGAGGACAGATTTGGGATAACATAGCAAAGTATTAGTTTAGTAGGGTTGCACCAGGTTTACAGATAACGTAAAAGTGGCAATTGACATTATTTAAAGTTTTTTGAAGACAGACTCTCATGTTTTTGCAGTCACAGATGTTTTCTGGGGAACAAAAGTGAAAATAATATTGATAGAAGAATCATTTATTGTCAGATATTTCTGAACATGGAAGCTGGAAGTCAAAATAAACCACTGAGAATCAATCTTCATTTCATTGGACTACTGAAGATGCAGATGAATTTGCTTGGAAATTGGCTGTTGGCTCAAATTCTAGCCTGGGCCTGGATCTATATTTCTAGTCTCCAGCTACTCTGACAGTTATTCAGTTCTGGGGTTTTGAAGTTCAGAAGACAGAATTTCAGCATGGTCATTAAAGAAACCAAGTTATTTCTACCCACACCTGTGCCTGATCAATTAATAGCAAAACTGCATAACTGTGGTCTCCAGCATGCTCTGAATGTTGCCAGAGAAATGAACCAGTGGTTTGGAAAACTTGAGCAAAGCAGGAAATCTCCTTGCTGCTCATGTAACTTGGACAACAGCTGCTTGAGCATCTGCCTCAGCTTTCAGCTGTAGGATTTGGCTGCCAGTTCCAGTAAACAAGCTGGGTGACCTCAGTTTTGTAAAAATGCATGAGCATCACTAAAGCTCAGTCTGCAGAGGCAGGTGACTCGTAGCACCAAGTGAAACTTTAGAGGAATTACTCTAAATTGTGACCATTTGTAATGATTCACAGGGATTATTCCTGTGGGGAAGAACTCTGGAACAACAGCTCCCTCAATGTGACAGCAGAAAATATTATGTTTACAGGGTTTCTTAGGAGCAGATCAATAAACAGAAGCAAGAGGTGCTGAAATTCTTACATCTACAGCACAATAAGTTCGATCTTTCTATATTTAAAAGGGACTTATAAGAAAGATGGGGACAGTAGTGGGGTCTGTAGCAATAGGACAAAGTGTGATGGTTTTAAATTAAAGGGCAGACTGAGACTAGGTAAAAGGAAGAAATGTTTTGTGATGGGGGTGGTGAGCACTGGCACAGGTTTCTTGGAGAGGCTGTAGATGCCATCCCTGGAAACATCAAGGGCAGGTTGGAGGGGCCCTGAGCAACCTAGTCTAGTTGAAGATGTTCCTGCTCATTGCAGACAGATTTTGACTAGATGATATTTGGAGATCCCTTCTAACCCAAACCATTCTATGATTTTAAGATCAAGGGGTTTATAATCCAGATCAGATTTAGTCTGGTGCCCTGGATTCACTCTCTGCACCACACTTGTGGTTTGAAGCAGTCTAAACAAGCAGCTCAGACCCTCAGTTCAGCAGCACAGCAAATCTGCTGTGCATCTGGAGTAGACTCTGGCTTCCTGTCTTCTGAAAAGAATCCAGTGTGCATCCACCAAAAGGGGTCTGCAGATCCAAACGACACATCAGAAATGAGATCACTTCAAAGCTCTAGTGCTGCTCCAACACAAAACAAAATGCTTTGATAGATGAAGCCACTGCAGTCTTGACATACAGTTGAGGTTCTAACCTTGCACTAGTATAGACAGAAAAAAGTGCACTTTCTGCTTTCCTGAACAACTTCATTAATTTACTAGTTTTATAGTTTTTACTATAAAAAGCAAATCATTAAGGAATTTTCAAGACAACTGCTCTGAGCAAGAACTGAAAAGCTTTCTGTCCATGGTAAATGAAAGAGTGTGGAGTTTCAGGCTGACCTGGATAGATTCCTGTCCATAGCTGAGCTGGCTTGCAGAGACTGCTGCAGTCTGGACATTCCCAGAGCCCACAGAGCAAGAGCTCTTCCTGATTTCCAGTCCTTACCACTTCTTTATCATGATGGTGTGTATCTCACTGTGCTGTCAAAGAAAATGTTTCAGGATTCATTCCCTATTTGTTTTCAGATGTTCAAATAATCTTTACAGAGTACCTAGGTGAAGATCAGGTATCAATGGCATTTTCCCCCTGTTATTACACAAAAATAATTCTATGAACAAGGACTAAACTCTTTTTCTGCTTCAAACAGCACAGGCTATTGCATAGTACACCTGCAGATATAATTAAAATTTCAAAATAAAAATAACTACATGCTAGTTTCTGTACAGAACAGCCAGCCTGACACAAAATACGTGTTGCTTTATCCTAGAATTCAAGAACAATAGAGTTGTTCAGATCTTCAATAAGAAGCAGCAACAATAATTTTCTAAAGTTACCATCACTGGCCTTAGAAACAGAGGATTTGGAGAGGAATTGTAAAACGCAGTAAATACTTAAGAGTATTGATTTTAGTGTTGTTTCCTGTTAATTCCTGTTGTTAAAAATTTAAAACTGAAAAACATTCTTCAACATTTGTGGCTCTTTTTTACCACTGGCAAACGCAACAGGCCAAAGAGAGAGTAACAGACAGTTGCTGCTTTATTTAAGTCGGCAGAAAGTTACATGTTCCATTTAAAATGTCTGAGATTTAACAGGTCAACCTCTTTTGAAATTTATGAGTAGGTATTTTGGGGGTTTTTTTTGTCATTATGTTCCACTGTTTTGATAAGTATTTTCGATAGGATAGATATTTACCCTGACAGAAAAAATTGCTGAAAGAAGAGTTTGAGAAGAGCCTGTAAAAGACCTGAGCTTATATGGAAGAATAATTTGAAATAGTTACTGAACAGCCAAATTTAGAGCTATTTTAACAGTACTCTCCATGTAGATATGCTCACAGTAATTGTGCTGCCTTTTGGAAGTCACTGATTTGAAATGTTGCCTCTGAGACTTTACATCTACAGTCTGTTTCAGAACTAGGACCCTGTTCTCAAGGCTGATGACTTAGGAAATCTGTGTTTTGTTTCTACAGACTTCCCAGGGGATTTTATCAGCTGAAATACTCAAAACACGGTTTGGGTATGTTAAGTCCCTGCACAAAGAGCATAAAATATGCGTTCATTTTTACTTTTAGTTAACCCCCTTCAGTGTCAAGAACTTTTCCTAGAGTTAACTGTCTTCTACTGAAGAGTCAAGACCACCCATTTCAAGCCTTGTTTCAGGCAGGGTGTGTGCAACGTTACTGAGGCATCAGCTTGCCCACAGCCCTTCCTTCCTTGTTGCAGAGGGAGCACATCTACAGGAACAATTCAGCAGGGATAAGAAGGGTAAAACCTAGACTAAAACCCAGACTTGCTAAGCCAGCTCACCGAGTCAGCATTGTGTCCCTGAGTGCTTCAGAGGCTCAGTGTGTGCCTATCAACACTGCCTGTCTGCCTTAACCTTGAATTATACTGCCTCACCTAAATAAAGTGCCAGCTCCCATAACCAACATCCCCAGGGCAAGGGCAGGCAGTGAGTGAGGAGGAGTAAATCCAAGGGGAGCTGTGTTTGTAATGCTGCTCCCCTTGTGTCTCACACAGGATCACATGAGCCACCATGCCAGCACAGGTATCACCCCAGCCTGTGTCTGTGCCTTGGAGGCGAATTCAGCAAGGATCAACAGTGCCACAGCTGCTTTTTTAGCATTTTATCTAATGTAAATCAAAGAAGCTTACTTCTCTCACTCCTTAGTGCCCCAGCCCACAGACTAACCAAGAATTTACCATATTGCTGTAAAAAGAAAAGGGAAGGTTCAGGAGCTCTTGTATTCTAAAGTTTCAAACTGATGGATTGAAAGTGGAGGAGGCAGTAAATGTGCCGAGGGTTTGGTGGCATGGGTTTGCTCATGTTTAAACTGTGAAACTTCAGCTTTTGCAAATGTCTACTTAAAGGCAACATTAAAGACAACAGACCTCCTTCGCTTTTGTGGCTTTGCTTACCAGCTACAATGTGCCATATCAGAGTGTGAGGGTTGGGAGGAGAGATCTGAAATTTAGCAGCTTAAAAAAAAAAAAAAAAAAAAAAAAAAAAACCAACAAAAAACCAACCCAAACGTTTTTAATCAGCTTGAGAGCTCAGTGGATTTGTGAAATCGTTTGGGATTAACAGGCTATTGATTGCTAATAAAACAATATTTAGCTTTGTCTGATGAACAGCAATGGAAAAAGGTGTGGGCACCTTGTCAAACAAGACCCATTGAGGGCGGATGATGGGTTAAGTGTGGGGGTCTGAGTGGCAGCGTGGGTGCCCAGTCTTCAAGGAGAACTTGTCAGTTGTTAGCGAGGCTGGTGAAAGGAAGGACGCCAGCGCCTGATGGCTGGGGTAGTATTGATGCAAGTTAGCTGACTAATCAGATTGAAAAAGTCCCATGGTATTTATGTCACTTTAATTTTCATCAAACAATTGGAGACGACAGCACTCTATTAAGAAGAGGTTGATCCAGAACTAAAGCTAAATAAATTAGGGTCTCAGTTTAATCAAATTATCCCTCTGCTGGCCTTGGATTAACCGAGGGAGACAGCGTCAGTCTAGGCACTTTTCATTGGCTGGTTTATTTTTTTTTTTAAAGAAGCTGGTACAAAGAATGGGAGATTTAACACACAGCTACTACTCATAATACCTCAAATAAGCACCTTTTAAAGAAGCAGGAATTAATATTTATCAAGAAAATTTGCAGTTTTACTGAAGGATATTTCCATTTTTATGTTAGGAGGGTTTTCTTTCAGTGAAATGAACTGAAAATGAGGCTAAAATTTGTCAACAAAAATCTAGACTTAGAGAACCTGAAACAAGCTGGCACAGAATTGGAAACACCAGCCTAACGGTTTCTTGTTAGACTCATAATATTTTCGCTTACCTGCTCTAAAAATGCTTTGATTACACATTTACATTTTGCTACTACTTACTTACATTTTTTGTGTAGGGTAAGAAATCCTCTTTCCCCCTTCCTACGCTCTTTACACCTCTGGGTGTAAAAATCTTTCAGATATCCAGATTGTCTCTGAGAAAATCATTTTCCCAAGCTGCCTTATATATTTGCCTGCAAAGTTTTCACTAGAAGTTTACAGCAAGAGATAGTAACTGCCTTTTCAATAGTAATAATATCAAAAAAATCCTGTGTTTATAGTTCCTCTACAAAGATTTAACTGAACTATTGCAATAAATCTTTCAAGATCTTGAACTCTTGAAATATTCCAAATCTTTGTATTGTCATAATCATTGTAAAAGTAACTCTGGTTTTCTAGATATAGAAGTGAAAATAAAATAGTACATCCTTTGATGGAAGCATTGAGCTGAATTAATCCCAGTTAACCACATTTTTTTTTTTTAACACAACATGAAGAATAAGCACCTCCTTCCATCTTTGTTGCAAAAGTAAAAATAATTTTTCAAGAAAAGCAGGGTAAACGGATGTGGTATTGTGCCTGAGTCTATGTTCTGATTGCTTCTTTCTCTGACTTTTAACTTGTTTTTGCTGCCCAATGTTGTTTCTCCTTCTGAGGCAATCATAATTTAGGGAAAGTAAAGCTGAACAAATAAATATTTGCATTTTTGTTACGTTTGTCAAAATGGAGATAACGGGATCAGCTGTGATCTAGTGCATACTCAGATAAATCATTTTCACTGCACATGTAATAACCATGAGAAGTATGACTGGCTTCTGTTGGTCCCTATTCTCCCATAATCTACAAAATTCCAGAGTCTTCCTCTGCTTGCATTTCATTTCTGTTCTTATTAAGCCCTGGGAAATCCACACACTAAGCACCCAGTTCCTTACATAGCTATGCACACATATCCTAATGCTCCTTTCATTTATGATTTCTAAAATCCAAGCTCAAACAATGTGACCCTTTCTTTTTTCTCACACACTTCAAGATTCCACTCTTTGGTCAGTTCTGGTGGACATAATCTTGCAGATGCTCATCACTGCACAAGAAAGGTTTTTTTCCACAGGTAACTCATCCACTTATTTCCTTCCAAAGCTTGCTAAATGCCTGACATCTACTCCTGTGACACTAAGCACCTTGCAGATACTATACAAAAAAGCTAAGTGGCAAATAGTTGCTTTTGGGGGTTTGTTTTTAATGCACAGCTCTCACAGTTCTGCTAGTTTGGCCTGAAAGCTGATTAGAATGCCACCTGTCTTGGCTTGTTTTCTTACTGAGGATGAATAAAGATCATATATTTTTATGGTAAATCCTTTATTTTACATCAAACAGAGATAGGATTTTTCTTGTCGTTTTTCTGCACAATCATTTACTCAAAAAGTTCCGGTATTTTTTCCCTGTAGAAAACAGACATTTTCTCTGCAGAAACACAGATATTATGAGACAGAAAAGTTTGAGATGCTACAGCTGCTTTCTCTGTGAACACTGGTTTATCCTCAAGGTGCTTATGAATTCTTTCATTTACCCTTTGGACAGGAACAGTCAATGTAACTCTGAAGACTAGTGATTTTCTAAGTATGTAATTATTATTTTTTAACATTACCTGTTTGGAGAGATCTCAGTTGGATTCCAGTGACTGTAGCATCTGAAACCATCCCATTTTCCTCAAGCTGCTCCACTCCACAATGCACATTTTATGGAGGCACATCTGTAGAGGTATAAATGTGTGTGTGTGTGTAACAAACTGAATCCCACGCTTTGTAACATAATCCTAACTCTAGTTCCAGGGTGAATTTTTGTTAAAAACTAAACAACAACGACCCCAAATCCCCCAAGTAAATAACATCCCTTCCCTGCCATCCATCCACCCTCCTCCCAAAAACAAAAAACCCACAAAAAAACCCCAAAATCCAACAACCCCAACCCCACCTCTGCCCAGATGAGTTTTGTTTTGCAGCCCATATTTGCAGTCCTTTCCAGCCCCACTTCAGCTGCAGATCTAGGCTTACCTTCTCTCCCAAGCTTAAGCCTAACCCTGCTTTGAGGGTGAGCCCTACAAAGGGTCTGCTGGGCTTTGTCCAGATAAAAAATACCTCAGCCAGTTATCTTAGTATACTAAGGGCAATATGGCTATCATTTTATGAAACTTTTAAACTGACTAAGCATTTAAATTCAGAATAGCAATTCTGCTTTCCATACAACCAACTTTTCCTTATGATAAGAATAAAAAATACCTTTTGACTACAGCTCATTCCCTCTGCATACAAACTGGCACTCACATTTTCTGATTTAGACATCATTTAAATCTTTCCAAGCTTTTATTATTTTAACAGTCTAAATTTGTCCTTTGGCTGTGAGGGCAATAATGGGGTAAAGAGCTCACTGTCATTACTGATGTTTTACTTGCAGGGATACCATTCTGCAAAAGGTGAGGTTTTTGCATCTCCTGTTGCACCTAAGGCTCTGGAGCTGTGCTTTTTATTGCTGTGTGATGTAGGGAAGTGACAGCTTTTTGAGAACCTGTTCATCTCTACACATCTTAAAGGCTTAATGAAAAAGCCACTATCTCTTTTGAGGGTGCTGTCTACAGAGAGTTTCAATCATTAAATCAACAAAAATGCAACAAACTGGGGTGGGAGGACTGAATATAAGTGTATTTGCTTTTGGGAGTGTCATTCTTGGCACTTACGTGTAGCAGCCTAGCTTTAGTATCCAAGGAGTGTAAAGTAAAATCTCAGGCAGTTTGGACTTTCTAGATAGAAAATGCTTTTGAAAAATTGTCTTCAGTTTTGAGTTTCATGGTTGTGTGCTGTTGTCTTCTCTGCTGGTGACCTTAAGTGCGTAAAATGTAAAAAAATACAACTCTGACTACACAACTAAGAAGTAATTTGGTTTGTTAAAATGAATTTTTAAAAATCTGCTCTCTCCTTTTTTTCTAATATATTTTACACACGGTGAAGTCATAACCATTTAATAATAGTTTGTTAAAATACTTTTTTCCCCTATACAATTTTTATTAACATATTTCTTTGATTTTGAATTATGACAAGCATGGGGGCCACAAAAAAGTGACGCAGGTAGAGAATAAAGTTACACGTGCTTGAAAATCCGGATGAAACAAAGCCCACAAGTGATATGTGGATACCATATTTTATATGTGAACACCATCCAACAGTCTACCCAGTGTTGTGTTTCCAGAACTGGAAAAAAGCTTGAAATGCAGTAAAAAAAGCCCAGCAAATGTTTGAAGTTTCTTCCCCTTGGCCCAGATTATGAAATAGTAATCCATTACATTGTAAATCTTCCTGTACCATGCAAATCCCTTTACAAGGATTAGGAGATTGTAACAAAGATGATCATATTTCAAGAGGTACCAGTGTAAGTTCTACATTTCTGCTGCAGATTTCATACAGTCCTCACCCACCATGTTACATACAGTGACCCAAACCAACAGGTGCTTTACATTTATTGAGAATCTTAATTCACACAACAATAAAAAAGAAGGCTCAGTTACAAGGCTGTGCAGCACATTCAGCCTGTGCTCTCTGAGGGGACTCAACAATAGCTGAGGGTGTGCAATGGAGCAAAGACTATGCAATCAGTGACCCCTTGCCCCTCGGGGGTGGGAGGGGGGAGAGGAGAATTTCAGCAAAACACAAAGAAGCTGCTGTTTCTGCTTCTGCTGCTATCAGCCTGGGTGCTGCTGACAGAGCAGTGCCTGTTAAATCTGGTTTTGCTCCTAACTGCTTGAGCAAGAGCAGAGGCAAAGTGTGTTTTATCATTCTGCATCACTTCTGTTTCTTTTGGGGGATTGGATCCTACTTGGCAGGCATAAGGTAGAAGCATCTGACTTGGCTAGATTTCCTCTGTACACTAAGGAAATGCAGCACTTTGCCAGCATTTTGCACTAATTCTAATTCATTGAGTAGTACAGAATTGCTATGTAGGGAAAAAAATTCCATGAGAACCGCTTAGTTTGCACCACTAAGTAGTGTTTGCAAAATTGATGCAAACTCTGTAGAAGTCTGAATGGATACAGGATTTTTAAAAAGTACAGGACAAAATTTGTGAAGGAGTCTGACTGAGCAGCTCTTAGACCCTTTTTCAAATCTGGCATTCTGGTTTTATCTAAAACCAGTTGCAAATTTAGGTTTTCCATGTCCCTCTGGATTTGTCTATAACTAAGCAAGCCTAATATGTTTAATTAGTACCATACTTTAAAGTCTTTGTTAGCTTTGAGAAGTAGGAGGGTGAAAGGAAAAATTAAAGTGTATGGGATAGATATACAAGTACAGCTGAGAGATCAGGGATTGTACAAGTAAAATCAGACTTTCAAGTTTCCTTCCTGAATTCTGCATACCACTCCTTTTTTTTTTTTTTTTAATTTGTTACCAATCAATTCAAATCTCTTTGTTTTCATACTCAGTAAACACTACTGAATTTGCATTCTAAAAATCAGCCCCTTGGTTACACCCCTCTACAAATGACCAAAAACTGCAAAGGTGATGATAATGCTGACAGTCACTCTGTTGAGCAATGATTTTAATGTATTAACAAACACTTGGTACATTCCCTTACATTGAGAGCTACATAATGTAGATTAGCTTCTTATGAAAAACAAGATGGAAAGGGAGGAAACTACCACCATGTCTGACCTGGTGAATAGTGTGGCACAAATGTAGCAAAACACGTGGTGCTGAAAATCCAGAACCTGGTACCTTTGAGATTTTCACTTTGGGCTAGCAGCTGTAGTTTGTTGCTGTGACTGCAGCTCTGGAGCAGCCCAATAGTTTCATTTGGAAAAGGATCCCATTTGATGTGTGGTGTGACCATGCTGAGCATCAAAGCATAGTAAGTGGGGGAGTTTGGCAAATCAGCTTTTAAAGGGTATGTTTGATGTCCTGAACCAAAGTGTCAACGCAGAGGCCTGCAAACTTCACTAACTTTTTAACCTACTCACAGGTAACCAATTTGATCCAAAAGTACAAGATGCCATTTAAAAATGTGCAATGCCTAGGGGGCCACAGCTGAGTAGCAGCAGCAATGAGATGTGGGAGATTTCCTAAGTATGTCATGTTAGGGAGTAAATGCTGCACAAACACGCCTGGCTCAGAGCAGTTCTCGCAGGATGCAGAGCATACCTGTGGTCCTGCCATCATATACGGTGGTCAGGTTCCAGATGAAAGAGTAATTTCATTATTTTTGGAAATATTGGTAGTAGCACAGATAAGACCTTATACACTTTGTGGGTACAAATTGTAAAATTTCCAGCTTCAACATTTCCCCCACCACATCCTGCTTAGGAGAACCATGGGAACAAGCACCATTTGCTTGAGATATGTGTTTCTGTCAGGCACAAAACACAGAGAAAATGAAGGAGCTTCAGTAACACAACTGGAATATCAGGTACTATGTCCTTTAAGTGATGAGCTTCAAGCTTTTGTTTTCTATATAGTTTTTTAACCACTTTTTAGTTTCTGCATTTGAATGATTTCTCAGTTATAAAGGACATTAGGAAGAATTACTTCACAGAAAGGGTGATTAGACATTGGAATGGGTTGTCCAGGGAGGTGGTGGAGTCACTCTCCCTAGAGGTGTTTAAGGGAAGACTAAACGTGGCACTTAGTGCCCTGGTCTTGTTGCAAAATGTGGAATACAAAAAATTTCCTTAAGAAAGAATGTTTTATAACGTTTGACCTTTGCATACTTTCAAGCCTAATCAACAAGAAGGGAGATCTAATCTAATTGGCAAAACAGAGAGCCGCTAACAAGCTCTAAGGGACCTCCAGGTGTTAGAAAAACAAATTACTTGTTGGTAGAATTACCTTGTTAAGGTTTAGGGCTGGACATTACCTCAGAAGCCCCCATTAGGGCTTCAATTACCTCAGACCTAGGGGTTAACAAAGCTTGGGAAGAAGGACACCTCTGATAGTGGATACAAAGAATGCAGAATTTATGGGCCATAAGGACATTTGGCAGAACCCCCAAGATAAGGAAGAAACTAATGAAGACAACTCAGCAATTGTGCTGCAGTCAGTTCCAGATGGGTAAAAGGTGAGCACAAAAGGGGCAGATCATGGCCAGGGACTCATAGCACCAACCCAAGAAACAACCAACTCAAAGACTGAGCACACGGCCTAACTAACGTGAGGAGGAAGAGAATCTTTAACCAATAGAAGATATAATACTAATTAAATAAGATAACTATGTAATTTGTAGCCAACGGACAATAATTCCTTCGCTAAAATGTATAGTGTATAATATATAAAAAAAGTTCTGATCGTTTGTGTGCTTTATTTGTGGAATACCACCGAGCAGCCAGGCTTGGGCAACTCTGAAATAAATAACCGAGTTTTGTAGACAGTCCGGTTGCCAAAGTGGTGTTTGGTCACAGGTCGGACTCGATGACCTCAGAGGTTTTTCCAACCTCATCGCTTCTGTGACTCCGCGGTTCTGTCTGTCGCTAAACTTTATTTAAAAGCTGACATTCAAAAGCGTGCGCTGCTCCCTTTAACCCTCCCATCGCAGCCGCGCCGTTTGCGAGACACAGAAAGCCGGGCGGCGGGATTCCTGCGCTGAAACACGGATCAATTTCCCAATGGCCGAGGGACGGCCCCGCTGTGCCGCTAGCCCTCCATCCCCCCGTGCCTCTGTCCCTCTGTCCCGCTACTCCTCCATCCCTCCGTGCCTCTGTCCCTCTGTCCCGCTACTCCTCCATCCCTCCGTGCCTCTGTCCCTCTGTCCCGCTAGCCCTCCATCCCTCCGTGCCTCTGTCCCTCTGTCCCGCTAGCCCTCCATCCCTCCGTGCCTCTGTCCCTCTGTCCCGCTACTCCTCCATCCCTCCGTGCCTCTGTCCCTCTGTCCCGCTACCCGTCCATCCCTCAAGATGGCGCCGGCCGTCCCCTCAGCCCGGGAGCGGCCGTTGCCGGAGGCTGCGCCAGGGGGCGCGCGCGGCCCCGCTCCGTCCCCGCCGGAAGCGGCGCGCTGGCGGAGCGGCGGCGGCGGGACATGGATCCCGAGGAGGAGATGCTGGAGATGCCCGAGCTGTCCGACGGCGAGGGCGCCTGGGACGACGACGAGGAGGAGGAGGAAGAGGAAGGCGCTGCCGCGGCCCAGCAGACCCGCTGCCTCTTCTGCGACAGGTGGGGAGCGCGGGGCGCCGTGAGGAGCGCGCTGCGCTGCGCTGCGAGCGCCCGGGCTCGGCCCGCGGCAGGGAGATGGTGAATGAATTCCTGCTTTGTAGCCTCGCTCCGTAGCTTGTTGGTCATACACGGACTCTGTGCAGCCAAAGGTGTGTTAGGTTCAGACTGAAGGAGGGAGTAACGTGGTAATCCCCCGCCCTCGTGCTGAAGCAGCTTGGAGGCTCTTCTCTGTCTTTTTCTTTTCTTTTAATCTTTTCCCCATCGCAGTATCGAGATGAGAATTTTTGTTTCGATGCAGCAGATCAAGCTGCCCCCCCGCCTTGTGTTGGTGTGGTTTTTAAATCTGAGGTTTAATGCAGGTTTTGCTCTCAGGGAGTTTGAAAGTTAACAGGATCCGTGGTTTCGCCAAACAAAATTTTTCATTGGCTTTTGTTTCAAAATGTTTGATAAACAAGGTAAAAGCTTCCTTGTGAGGCATGTAAGCCAGTGCGTGGTCAATTTCTCAAAGGCAGGAAGTGTATTCTGAATTGCCCAGCAAGTCAAAACAGAGCATATAGCACTCATAAGCTAGAACTCAATATGTCAATATTGCATATATAACATAATAGTTTGTTATTTACAGGTTGTTTAGTTCTGCTGAAGCTGTGTTCTCCCACTGCAAAACAGAGCATCAGTTTGATGTTAGTGATGTGATCCAGAAGCACGGTAAGTTTTTTTCATGACTTGTCACTTCCTTTTGTGTATGAGTATCTCATTTAAAATAAGTTGCAAGTATTAGTTTGTTTCTAACTTATCTCCTGGTTCGCAGCTGAAGCTTCCAAGATTGAATAAGATGAGCTATTGTAGAAAAATGCTTATACATTTTCTTTATGGTGACTGCTTCCTGCATGATTTTTCTGCTGGTAAAGCTTTCAACCAGTGACAAAAGTGAGATTGATCTCTTCTGGCTTGTGCTCATTCCTCACTGCTTTCTTGATTGACCTGAGCCAGACACTACATGATTGATCTGATCTGGTCTGCTGGGAGCTCTTTCCTGACCAATGATGCTCTTTTTGGGCTCAGTATTTAGCAGAGACCCATGGCTTGTGTCGTTCAGGTGATCACAGGAAGGCTACCCTCCCATGTCTGTTAAATTCTTTTTAGACAAGTTTAAGGTTGGCTGAGACTTGAAGCTGTCATTCTATATTGTAAGATCTTGTCTGGTCTGTTTTCTGTCTAAAATCCAAGAAAAGTGTTTTGAGTTTATCTTTACTGTTCCTGGGGAGAGAACACAGCTAAACTACTATTACTTTTGCCAAGGTGGCAGTTTTAAATCAATATTGGTGGGTGTTTTTGATCAGTAGCATCAGTTTACATTCTTTAAGCAGAAAGCTAAGAATATGAACAGGGGAGCACAACAGCCTAAAATGTCACCAGGGTAGCTGGTAGGAGGTAAGAGTGGCTGTCCTGATGTACTTGCTTGCCAAATGAATGAAATCCCTGTTCGTAGTTCCCATTTGGATATGTTCTGTTCTTTATTTTTGGCAAATGTATTTTGCCCTGAGGGTGAGGATTTCCTGGGTTAGTCCAAAGGAGAAGAAAAATATAGATGGCAAACTTAAGAAAGAAAGACTGCTCTAGATAGTGATGTACATCCAAGGGGAAGTTTGAAACAATTACCGATTGAACAGGTAATTAGCATTCATGTAACTGTAAAAGATGTGGTCTTTTCTATAATACAAATGCTCTCTTTTTTTTCTTCCTCTCAGGACTCGATTTTTATGGATACATTAAACTAATAAACTTTGTCAGATTAAAGGTAGGTGTGCCACATACTACTTCTGTGTTCTGACTCTGGAGAATAGTGCTGTGCTTTCAGTTTGCCCATTTCTGATAATTGCATGAGATTTTGTATTGTCATTTTAGAAAAAGAAATCACGGGAATTAAAGTAGCTGTTGATCGATTTATCTAGATATGAGGCTGTTTTAATTTTAAATATATTTAATTAATGTGATGGTTTGTTTTCAAAAGGGGTTGTTGAGATTTGCACAAAGCCTCCATGCTATGTAGTATCATTTTATTGGGTTTTTCGGGCCTTTGACTCTGCTGTCTTGCTTCAGAAATGGGTTCACTTCTCAAGAACTGAAGTTTCTCAGTCCTTGCATGTGTGTTGGTGTAAAAGCCTTTCTGAGGGTGTGAGCTGGCCAAACTCCTACTTAGTAAGGACAATACCTGATCCCTTAAGTTACACATCTTAAAACTCTCCTAAAATGGTACCTGAGTCAGGAAAGCTAATGGAAACCTCCCAGTTTTAAGATAGGCTTTCATATATTTTGTGTGTCTTGTCACTTCGTTCCTTCGTTATTTCCTAAAGGTTTGGATTAAAACTCAATACCATCTTACCTTCTGAAGTATTTTTTACTTCAGTCTTCAAGTCTTAAATCCTCAAGTAGTTATTTAATGCATAACTATGTAAACACAGAAAGGCAAAAACTGAAGTCCAAAACTGACTTCTCTTTTCCTGACCAGGTATTAACTGGATGTAAACAGGAGACAATACAGTTTCTGGCTTTTGTCCCTACAGCACTGTTCATGTAAGAGCACCTGGCAGGATTAGTATCTTGGATTTATTGATTAGCCAAACACCTGAGTGAACTTGGTTCCTGAGAGCAGTGCAATCCTGCAAGTATCCTTCAGTATTTCTCAATGTGCTGTGCATTACTGCTCGCACTGAATTCCTTCATCCTGGAGCTGCCTTGAGTTTCCCAGCCTTTGCTACAAAGCTCCTTCAGTAATACCCTGCATATTTTACTATGTGAAAGATCACGTCTTTGCCTTGTTTTCTTGAATGGAATTGAAGGGCTGGTGTTTTCCAAGAAACTTAAGATGTTCTTCTCCTGCCTAGAAACCAACTGGAGCATATTTGAGTTCTCTTAGCAGCCCACTGCCTTGGGAAGGAGAGGAATATTTGAAACCAGAACTGGAAGATGATCTCCTGCTTCAGTTTGGTAAGTAGCTGCTTCATTATGACCCCTGCTTTGTGGGGTAAATGTTTTGTCAGAGTTCATGACATGTGAGGCATTGTCACTGTTACTCAATTGGTTTATGTATCTGAGAAAGTCTACGTACTAATTATATTAATTTAATTATATCTAAACCAAATGCCTCTTCTAGAAATAATCAAACACTGGTATTAAAGGAGACCTGAAAGGATTTATTTGCCTTTAATTTAGAGCTTGCTTCTAGCATATTTGCTTTTTCTGCCTGGTCTTGTGTTCTGCAGTTAGCCCTATCAAATTCAGTGCCTTTTGTAAAACAACCAGCTTGTACAAAGCATCCAAAGACAGAAGTACTATGAAATGTTTATGATCTGCTGTGAAGCCATACATGACTGGTAGATATTCTCTTTCCTCCCTGTTTCATCAGACATAGAAGATCTTTGTGAACCTGTAAAAGTTCTGCCTTCTAACGGTTTAAGTGATACCATGGTGCTCCTTGAACAATTAAAACATGCAGAACACAGAGCCAGAGCTGCAGAGGCAGCCTTGGCTAGAGCACAAGATGATCTTCAGAAAATGAAGTAAGTGTCTGAACTGAAGTTTTGGGGTGTTTTTATTTGATGTGTTTTAGATAAGATGTTAATGTTCAAAGACCAACAGAAATTGAAAGAAGTAGTAGAATTTAGTTATGGAATAAACCTTGGGGTGGGACTATAGGTTTAACTTGTCTATTGTAGATGGTTAGTAAATATCTTGTAGATGGTTTGTAAAAACTACACAAAAACCTGCACAGATTGAAAGAACCAAGTATGCTTAGGAAAGCTAAGCAAGCACATCATTCAGATGTATTTTCCTTCAGACTTCTTTGTTTTTGAGACAGCTTTCTGTTAGTCCTTTAGGTAGGAATTTTTAGGTAGGATGCACACACTAGAGAAGAGAGAGATTGACAGATTAAATACAGGACTCCAGATATGTTCAGAGTTGGCTTCAAACACTAGTTGTTAGTAGAGTTCAGTTACAATTTGGGGAAACTCTCAGTGAGATTAATAAATCAACTTTTTTCAGCTACTTTTGTTTTCGGTATCAGATGAGGGTAGTAAGAATACTCAGTGCATCACAGTCAGGATGTCCCCATAGCTACTTCTAAATCTTGAAGTCTGCAAAATATGGATTGATGGTGCTCATGGATAACGTGGAAATATAAACATTTAATTCCTATATAAACATATAATTTCAAGATCACACTGAGTGACCACTGAGGACCGTTTCTGTGTAACCAAATATAGGAAGTTTCTGAAACTGACACCATTTCAATACAAAATCTTTTACCATACTCTCTTCCCCATCCAAACTAGCTGAGCAGGGAAGTATTTGAGATGTCAGGAGTGAAACAGTATTTTTGGTTTTGTTGTTTGATGAGGTAGGTATTGGTAATGAGCTTGTTACCTACTGGTTTCTGTATGTGAGGTTCCCATTTAAGAAAACTTAAAAGGTGAGTGTCAGCAACTTAGGAGTGGTCTATGCAGCTTTTGTTGGGCTGTAGACCTTGGAGGAATATTGTCTGGCTGAAGTGTGTTTGCTTTTTCACTTCATTGTGGGTGTAGTATGATCTGCTTGTTAATGTCTAATACTGTTTTCATCATAAACCCCTTGATTTGTGTATTTTGTCATCAAACCTGCTTTGAGGAATGACAGCATGGAATCACAGAATGGTTTGGGCTGGAAGGGACCTTAAGGCTCATCCAGTTCCAGCTCCATGCCATGGGCAGGAACACCTCCCACTTTCCCATTTGTTCAGGGCCCCCTCGAGTTTGGCCCTGGACACTTCCAGGGCTGGGGCATCCACAGCTTGTCTGGATAACCTGTGCCAGGGCCTCACTGCCCTCACGGTAAAAAAATTCTTCCTAATACCCAGTCTAAACCTGCTGTCTTTGAGTTTAAAAGCCATTTGTGCTTGTCCAAAGTCCCTCTCCATATTTCTTGTCGCCCTTTTAGGTACTGGAGGGGCACAATGGGGTCACCCACCACCATGGAAGCTTCTTTTCTCCAGGCTGAACAATTCCAACTCTCTTATCCTTTCTTTACATGTTGCTGGAATTCACGACCAGGGAGGAGGCAAAATAAGCAGCATGAAATTAAAGTAATAAATTGAATTTTAAGCTCTGTTTTCTTTTCACCCAAATGCCTCCATTTTAAAATGCTTTCTTCTCCCTTCCAGTAGTCACCCAGTGTCGTGTGGGCTGCAGTTCTTGTGCTCTTACATTGAGTCTGTATCTGCATTACCCAGCCTGAAACACCTCGACGCCGCATCGCTTGCTTTTATACCAGCAAGTGCAGAATAGACAATCCTGCCTTAAAAATAGAAACTACTCCCCAATATTTCAGAGCTGATAGTTTCTTGTCGTGAGCAGAAAGCAGGGCTTGCAAGAGGGTGCTGGAGGGAGAGCGGCGGCGCAGCGGCCCCGGGGAGCCTGCAGGGGGAGGATGTGCACGCCTAAAGCTGCTCCCATTGTTGGCCAGCCCCTGGGCAGCCTGGCTGCCTTCCTTCTCCCAAGCCCTTTCTCCCCCCCGGCCCAGCCCCCTTTTCATGGTCCCATAAACACGTCTCAAGGGTATATTTCAAATTGATTACAGACAATTTGCTCAGGATTTTGTGATGAACGCAGATGTCAGGAGCAGCTCATCATGCAGAGCCGTTGCAGACCTTCAGGAGGACGAGGATGGCGTTTACTTCAGCTCCTATGGGCATTATGGGATACACGAAGAGATGCTAAAGGTTAGAAAGTCATCACCACTGCATCTTAGTGCGACTGAAGAGGAGAGGTGGAACAAAGTGGGCTGTGTGCCCGTAAATATACTGCAGAGCAGCTGCATTTTTAACCCTTTCTGTCCAGGAGACGGTTTCTGGTAGTAGTTGGGCTGAGAGATCATTTTTCAGTTTTATTTCCTTTGTATCAATTCTGTTTATGGGAAGCATTAGGAACATAAAATGATTTACAGTAATGTTTGATATTACCATACCTGTACCACAGCCCTACCTTGCCAAAAGCAGCTTTTTCCTGCTTGTTTAAAACATGAAGGATAAAACATAGTACAGACAGTGAATATTTTTCTTTAGTTTCACGTTTTCCTCATAATTGAAATCTGTTCAGCAGGACCATTTCTCAAATATTGTGGTTTTCTCTTACACTGGATAAGCAGAGATTGTTACTTGTGCACTGTTCAGTGTATTGATAACATGACATTGAACAGCTGGAGCAGTAGGCTCCTTTCATATGCTAAAGATCAAAAAAATTGATGCTTAAAACTTCTCAAAGGCAAACCTATGTATGCCCTTTTACTTTAAAATAAGACAAAACAAGCACAAAGCCCAACAGCTTAAAATTAACTTGTAAATTAAAATGTCTTAGTGCTTCCTTTCAGAGAAAATATACTTTTGAGAGTTATAGGCAGTTTTATTATTTTAAGGCATAAATAAATAAAATTCCTGTCTAAAGTCGAGGCAGAATACAGAGTTGTGAAGTGGCTTTGTGCCTGCAGCTGGCATATAAAGCTTTCAGCTTTGTAAATCATTTGGTAGCCCCAGTGCAGAAATACACATGAATCTGTGTTGAGTAGTATGACTGTGAGCTTATTATTAAGGGGAGGAGATTTTACAGAAGCACAGAGATGGCTGCAGAAGTAGAAAAACGTTTTCTGAAATGTGTAGTCTGTGGAAATACAACTGAAATGCAACTTAAAGGTAAATTAAAATGATAGGTGTTTGTTTTGGCAGCTGTATAAAGGTGTCATTTGAGATAATGTAGGCTGTAGGATGAGAAGCCTTTCTGTTGGCTAATAAAGTTTACAATAAATCTGCATCTCTGCACAAGGAGACTGGTACAAAATTGTATTTTACTGATTTAAGGGTACATTTGTCAGAATGCTTTTAAGACTTTTAACTTTCCAAAACAAAGGAAAACTATTGTTTTTATTGTGTGCACATCGACATTTTTTCTTTATTCTAGGCATTCACTTTGATATTTTTTTCCTGTTTACCTTATTTACATAAATATAGTAGCTTACTACATGAACATTTTGAAGAAAACAGTCTTAAAAATTTCTGAAACTGTTCCATCTTGAAACCTTTTTTTTCCCTATCCCTGGTAGTGGTAAGACAGTTTCAGTTTGGGGATTTTTTTTCTGCAAATACTTCAGAGGTGGAGCAAGAATATTGTTACTTCACTCTTGCCAAGTGACTGGTGTTTCCTTTGCTCTACCTTTTTGCTTGAGAATTTCTTGGCTGTCATCCTAATAATATTTTTTACCATTTTACTTAAACCAAGGAAGCATTACATGGGGAGAAGGGGATTGGTGAATAGAGACCTGGAGTGCTTGGCCATGGCTACAACTGCATTGAGCTGGGGCAGTGCTGGAGCAATGTGAGGGGCAGGATGCAAGGCTGAAAGCTTTCCAGCTGGCTGCTTTCTCAATTGATTATTTATTTTTAAACTTTTTTGGTCCTTCCAGAAAATCCTATTGTATATTGCAGTAGAGGTGAAGTAATAAAAATAGTTGCTCTGAATATAACATCACAGCAAACCAATATTTTTAAAGGGTCATGGTTTCTGTTATTAATGTTAATTATGCAGGATCTTAAAGCAGAATTTTCTAAAATAAACCCATCTGCTTCTTTAGGTTGTGTGTGTAATAGTACTTTTACATCTAAAGCTGGATTTTGGGATTTTCAAGGCTCAAAATAATTTTTTTGTCTCCAAAATTTTTATCATAAAAATGTTCTCAGTCACTATTTTTGATTTTGTTTCTTTATTAAAATAGAGTTTGTTCTTTCTCACTGTACAAAATTTCTGTTTTTCTGTTGTTTTTAGAAATTCTTAACTTGCTGTAATAGAAAAATCCCCTAGATTTAATAAAAGTACTCGGATTTTATACTTCAGCATTATTTGCACTAGACAAAAAATTGCAGAATTTTTTTTTCTGTCTGTAACACTTGAACTGCAACAGCAACTCCAAAACCTATACTTGGCTGTCAATTTGTGTACCTGCTGATGCATGTTAAGAGAATCAATGTTTTAATGGATTACCTTGCTGGTAAACAGAGCTATGCTGCAGGCTTTATATGCTAAGATACTATGTATGTTTTGTTCTGGGCTTGAGAACATTCCAGCTTCTCTGGCCCTCTTGTATTTCAATCAAACTTATTTGCTGTGTTGGACTTCCATCAAATGGGCTGTAAAGCTTTGGCTACCAGCTTGTCACCAGGATTGCATATTTGCAGCTTGTTCAGAAATAAAACCAAGTTAATTTGATGCATAACTTTTTTTTTACAGACATCTCTGTGTCACAGGGGTGTCAGAGAACAAAATTGTACAAAACATTTTATGAGCTTGCGATTCCAATTTTCACCATTGTATAGGAGTTTTCTATTTACATTGGTATAATATTGTAATACTGCTGTTCGTAGTTAGTGATGAACACGTATTAAGAACTTTGAAACATTCGAAAGAAAAGGCAGAATCAGGAAACCACAAAATGGTTTCTTATTTTTCCTCCAGCTGAGGCAACTGGCTTCATTTGCCGCAGTACATTCTGCAATATTATCATGCAGAAGTGTCATGATTGCAGGGCCCATATAAATACAGGATGTGCAAAGCATCCTTAGGCCAAGTAGAAAAGCAAGTTGTTCAGCATTTTTGAATTTTATGCTGTACCTAAGTAGAAAAAGTGAACCCTCTTTGTTCTTTGGCTGATAGGATAAAGTCCGTACGGAGAGCTATCGTGACTTCATCTATCAAAACCCACATATCTTCAAGGACAAGGTGGGTAAAACTGCTCAGAGGATACAGTAATTGCTGTGGTTTATTTTGTCTCAAATGGTAGAAAACCTGTAGGTTAGTTACTCGGTAGCTCTGAGAATGGAGAATCACAGTGCCAGGGTTTGATTTAATGTGCTCTGGCTTTATTAGGTGGTGGAGAGCTGTTAGCTGCTGGAGGGTGCAGCATGCTGATAAGAGCAGTGGTGATCTCTATTGTCATTGTGCTGTGTGCCATGGCAGGGGGCTCATTAATTATCTTGGCGGGGTGAAGTTGAGCCTCTCTTGTCGAGGATATTAGGTGGAATCTCTCTGAGGGCTCTTTACCAGGATTAAGTGAATTTCTATGTATGCCTGATACAGTAAAAACGTCCTAGAAGCCCTGTGTAATTAGAGCTGGGAAAGAATTCAGGTGGAACTGATTTTTTTGAATTAGTGCTGTTCAGTGTCTCCAGATTGGGTGGTTGTTATTAACGGGATTGGAATTGTGAGCTAGTACTTCATTTGCAGTGAGGAGGGATTTCACTGATAGGATCTTACAGTGGTTATGACCCCTCTACAGCAATAGTCCTCTTTTTGTCTTTTGTATTTCTGCTGGCTGTTCCTGATGAGTTTGTTGTGTTTTGAGCTTATAGAGCCATAGGATGGTTTGGGTTGGAAGGAGCCTGCAGGATCATCCAGTTCCAACCCTTCTGCCATGGGCAGGGACACCTTCCAGTAGACCAGGTTGCTCAAAGCCCCATCCAGCCTGGCCTTTATTGTTTTTTTCAGGGATGGGGCACTCACACCCCTTCTCTAGGCAACCTGTGCTGGGGCCTCACCACCCACACAGGGAAGAATTTTTTCCTAGTATCCTATCTAAGCCTACTTTCTTTCATTTAAATCCATTCCCCTTTGTTCTGTCACTCCAGGCCCTTGTAAGGAGTCTCTCTTCATCTTTCTTTTAGGCTCTTTTCAGGTACTGGAAGGTAACAATTAGGTCACTCCAAAGCCTTCTCTTTTCCAGGCTTAACAATCCCAATCCTCTCAGCCTTTCTTTGTAGGAGAGGTAAGAGAGATACACGTTTGTCCTGGCAGAAAGTACTTTAGTGTTTGATAGTGCCTATTCTTTGTATGTCTTACCTCCGTTTTCAATTGGCAGCTACAGCAGAAAAAAAATAGGAAGTAGTTTTCTTCCCTTTTTTGCCTCAATTCGTGTCACGAGCCTGTTTCTGCTAAACTTTTCTGAACTCTTTGATTATAGTGAGAGAGCAAGTAAAAGTGTTGTAGAATTATGCTGCCAGCTATTTAAATGATGCAGGTGACTTCGTAGGTGGGCAGCTCATCTAACAAAGCAGAAAGATCAATAAAGGAAAGAAAACTTTCCTGAGAGAAATTTAGTTTCACAGCTGCCCCTAAAACTGATAGCTGCAGGTTTTCACAGGGTAAGACTGATCTGAAGTTACACAAATGTGAGGCTTTGTGGAACAGTAAATTTTCTTGATTGATAGTGTTTCTCCTGTGCTGTGTGGACACGCTGGGAACATTCAGAATAAACCATGGAGTAACTGTTAGAGTCAATGTTGCTTCAGCCCCAGGAGTAAATCCACAATGTCAGGAAACAGCTTAGGCAGTGTGTGTGCTTACTCTGTTGTAAAAGCATTCAACTTCTCAGAAGAAAAACTCAAGTATCACAACATCTACAAACTGATTTCTGAACATGGTTTCTATAACAGTTTTTTGCTCAAAGTTACCTCAAATTCATGGTGTATCCAAATCCATCTTGGTGTGATGAGGTTGAGGTTGAACTGAAAGATAGAATCTCAATTGCTTTGAGTTCCCAATATCCCCATCCATGTGACCAGTGCCTTGCTTAACTTGTGTGTCTTGGCCAAATGATATAGCTTTCTCTTGGTACACTGTTGTGGAGAATAAATGGAGTTTTCTGCAGAAGTCTGGCTTTGAAATGACATCTGTTACAGACTTCTGCTGAAGGAGCTGTGCAGAATACATTGCTTAACTTAATGTATTGTATACTGCTCTCAGAACCATACTAATGAGTGAAAATTCCAAACGCTGTTTTCTCTTAAATTTTAATTACAATTTAAAAAAAAACAAAAGAGAAAAAGTCTGATACTCTGTTTCCTAGAACTCCCTTATGGTATTCCTCCCTGGAAAATACATACTGATGCTTTTTGGTATTTTCTGAGTGCACAATTGTGTGGTAGTTTGGGAAGAGCTTGTTCAAAGAGCTGAATTTTTATACTCACTTCTGATGCAAGTTAGCATCCTAACCTTTAGGTTACTAAAGAGGTGTGATTGCATGATGATATATGATATCAGAGTATCTAGGTTTCTTTATTATACATATTTTATTCAGAACCAGCCAATTTATTTATTCTGTCTCAGCTTTCAAAATAAATTATTAAAACTTGAATGAATCCTGCTTTGCTGCCTTTGTTTTCAGCCTGTCACATGTATTTGAGATGAGAATGGGACAATTCAGATTACCTGGCAAGAGTAATGAAGGTAGCTGTACTCAGTAAAAGGAAGTGTGGTCCATTTTACAAGAAGAGTATTTTTGGGTGGAAAATAATTTAGTAAAGCACTGTTGCCATGCTTAGCTTTTGCTGTAAGACTGAAGTCTGAGGGAAGCATCAGTGCCATATTCAAGGAATAAAATGAGCTGTTAAACCACTGTCCTACTAAGAGTTCATTGATGAAATGAATTTAATTGGCCAAAGTCCCTGGCCTTCAGTTTTTCTGAGTTTAAAGTAATTTTTTCTATCACTGGAAGTAGGATATCAGTTTTTCTTAGACTGCAGAGGAGGATGTGAAGCTGCAGTGTGATGTGATGTAGTGAAATCACCCTTCCAGCTGCTCCAGGCCTTTGGTGAGAGGCCATATGTGATCGCTGCAAGAATGTGTGGGCTGCAGACCCTTGTCCTGAGGCTAATTGATGATCACTCTGCTTGTCTTTCCCCTCCTTACATGTATTCCAGCTTGTATATTTTCTCTCCAGTGCTTCCTTTCCATCCCATCCCCTGCCTAAGGCTAGATGAGTTCCATCTGGGTTTTTAAGTGACCGGGGCAGCTGTCCAAAGTGGTGTCTGTTTTGATTTTTTTCCAATTTGTGGTGATTGCTCTCTTTCATGCAACTGTACATCAAGATGATTCTTTCACAGTGGTTTATTTTTGGCTGTGACTCCAGTTGTCATGGCTCAGTGATTTTGTTAACTATCATAGGTGAAATGTTAGGTGATACTGGAGGGTGTGAGATTTCAGCAGCTGCAAGAATAATTGATTTTTATTTTCTCTTCCTGTCTCCAGATTCAGTTTAGGGATTTCCGTAGCCGTAACATACTCTCACCTAACTTCTAAGTTGTAGAGTTGACTATTTGAAACATAGCAGCAAAAGAGTTGCAGGTGCAACAAGTAACTCCATCCACAGCTTCCCTTCCCTCTACACAAGCTGCTGTAAAAGGCCATTCTACCGTTTTTTAGTCTGTTTCCAGGTTTTAAGTGGCAGTCAATTCTTCAGTCACTGCTTCTCAGACCACCACAGCAGCAGCTCCCTTACACTGTACTGCTAAGGATGAGCAGCTGGTTTAATTCATGCTAGCTTCAGGATCATTGTTCTCTATCCATCATCAGAATGTATAGAACTGTAGACAAGGAGGGCAGGCAGACCTGAGGTACAGAGCATTGCAGTATTTGCTTTGCTGCTCTTTGTCAGGTGAAATGCAAGGTTTTGTTGTGCCAAAGGAAGAGTGATCAGTAGCTGATAAGCTGGAAAGTGTATCAGGACCAGAGTGCATTATTGCCTTGAAATATTTTGTAAAATGAGGTTATAGTTCTCAAAATTGGGATTGATTAGTGAGGGATTTGATGCCTTCTTTGGGAAAATGTTTAATGTAATGAAAGCTGTGAGGACAGGTTTTACAGCACTCTGTGCTGTGAGGAGAAGAAACACTGAAATCAGATTTCCTTTCTAATAAATTCTTGATATGACTGGTAATTCTGACTCAGTGTTCTTGTTAAGTGAGTATATTGTAAGTTGGACTTACTCTCATATTTAGGTCTTATGTATGGGAAAGTAAGTTCTGTCTTTACTGTTCTGATTCTGTTCATGCTTAAATGCTCATTGAGATGAGTGGCTCTGCATCATGTTTAGAAAACTTATTTTGATTTTCAGACTTAAGAACATATTTTGGTTTGATGCTTAGAGCTTTTTAACACCATTAGTAAAGCTTAGCTATATTAGATATGAGTCTAACAATAAGATCATTGATGATCTGGCCAATGCAATAAAATACACCCTCAGAATCTCCAGAGATGTCTTTTAGCCCCAGTAATTATGTGAAAACATCATGCCTGGAACTCAGCTTAAAAATCTACTGTAACACATTTATTTGGTTTTTAGCAGTTGAGAAGTTTCCAGAAGTTAGAAGAAATACACTTATGATAGCAAGGCCTGGAAAAGGCTACTTGGTAAAATCACTGTGAAGCTTAAAACTGCTGGCAGCTCAACTCTACTTAGTCATAAATTCAGTACTCTTTAATATTGCTTCACATTTTTAAACTTTTCAGTCTTCCTGTAGTAGCTGATATGTGATATACAAAAACCCAGGCATTCTCATGCATCTTATGCTGAGCGTACTTTTTCCAGCTGTAGTGGTGAAATTCACTCTTTCATGAAAACTTTAGGGATTTCATCTTAACTGGTTTTTTTTTTTGCTCTATTTTGATTATAAATAGTGCTAGATAGAAAATATTTCCAGGTATTAAAACTGTGCCAGAGACCATTTTAAAATTTAGTCATCTTGAGCCATAGCTGTTTCGAGGCACTGTAGCCATGTCTAGCAGAGTGTTCCTAAATAAAGTTTCTGAATGGACTTTTGATTAAATTTTAATTAAAAACTGCATCTAGAATGCGTTTTCTCAGTGCCAGTGCTAAGTTCAGTTTTTAGTGATTCAATGATTAAAATTACTCAGGCTATCATTTCCTTTTTCTCCTCTTCATGTAATATTTTAGGTGTTTCCCACTTAATTGCTTGCTGTTGTTTCCCATGTGCAGCTGGAATCAGCAGGCTTCATTGTCTGCCTGGAAAAGGTGGGGACTTAGAACTGCAGTTTGACTTGGATATCTCTGCATGTAACAGCAAGACTTTATGCCTTCTGTTGTAATATGGCATCTCACTGATGTGGAAAAATCATAGCAACATTAAGATGAAAAATAAGATTGTTTTGCTTTCATTTATTCCTTTCAGGTGGTTTTGGATGTTGGCTGTGGAACTGGAATACTCTCCATGTTTGCTGCCAAAGCAGGTGCCAAGAAAGTGATTGGAGTTGACCAATCTGAAATCATCTATCAGGCCATGGACATCATTAGGTAGGAGAAGTTGTGGTTGTTAGTTTTATGTTTCTTTATAGGAATTTTAAATAATTTCTGTAATTTGTCTGTTTTACAGTAAATAAAAGCCCTACCCTGTCAACTGCTCTCCCCTAATTCAGCATTGTTGAGGGTGCATCCTGTCCAGTCAGGCTGCTAAAGGCATTCAGTAGTGTCAGAACTAGCACTGAACCCAGAGGGTCACCTCTGATACCTGGCTACCAGGTAGGATTTGTACTGCTCCTTTCAACTCTTGGTCTATACCCATCTCCTTGTTCATTTGTCCACTCCACATGTCACTAATTTGCCTGTGGAGGATATTTGGGGAGGCTGAGCATATGTAAAAATCCAAGCAATGACATCTGAAGACTTACCAAGGATTTCCTAGGGTGAGATAGGAGTGTAAGCATCGATGTGCACTGTTGAGAGCTGAAGCCTGTAGGTTTCTTCATTTAGGTTGATTTTGTAAGAGCAACTGTGAAAATAAAGTCCAGGTAGATACTGAAGAATTTGGGAGTGACAGTTTTTTCTGTGCAAGCTCCAGTGGCTCAGAAGTAATGTTGTCTGTGCACCACTCACACGTTGGTGGTGCAGCACTGCACGTTTGGATGCTGTAAAATTACACAATATCTGCTTGGGAAAAGCACCATGTTAAACTTAAGTGCATGTTTGCCTAAAAAGCTTTCTTGGCACAAGAACTCATTCCTTAAAGAGAGTTTTTCCCTGAGTCCCTGACATCTTCAGAATGGTTGCAAATGTGAAATAGTGTTTTATATCTAATGTACTAGATTACTGATGTAGGGCTGTTATAACTTTCAACAAGTGCACAAAGTCCTTTGAGTATTTATACTTAGGGGAGAGTAGAAGTAACAGTCAATATGTATTATCTTTGGGGAGGAGAAGGGCAGACCTCTAAGAAAAAAATTAATCAAAACTCTTAAACTCTTAAGAGTGATGAATTGCCACTTGAAATACACAGCAAGTCATCATTAAGGCTGCACATTTATAGGTACTTTCTGCTATAAAAGGTTAAATTCACATTAAAGTCTCCAATTCACATCAAAACAATTTATATTTGTCTGGTTAAAGCTACTTTTCCTAAAGGAATAAAGCTGACAAAGTTGCAGTGGTGTAACAAATATTTATTGGAACACTAAACAACTCTGTAGCTTAAAAAATGACAGTTGGGGCACACTTCCACCTGTGATTCGAGTGTGTGCTCAAAGCTTTTGTCCTTCCCAGGATTCAGGTTAGTTTCTAGCATGCTAATTACTGGAAATAGTGCAACCCCTGTGTCTAAGTGAACCAGAATACATAGCCTGAGTAACCTTAAAAATAAAATTATTTTGAACTAAATGATTGCCTTTTCTTTTTCTTGCTGTGAATAGTCCCTGTAAAATTTCTAGCACAGTGAATGACTTGATTTTTGTCATTCATCACTGTTAAGCTAGAATAGACAGTTGAAGTAGACTTCCTAAATCTCAGTTTTTCCTACAATGTGTAAACTACATTGGTTGATTTGGATTTTTTTAAACATTGTAATTGAAAACAAGTATGTAGTGAATTAATCCTTTTCCTCTCTGTTGTTTTAAATCATGTCCTTGGATGTGGTTATTTAGAAGGTTATCTTTAGATCTCTTCTAGTCCTTCTTAAATTATTATTGTGGGTGGGAGGTCTTTAATATTACTCAGTTTGAACTTCTGGTTTTTCTTCTGTTTAGAGCATTAAATATGATATTAGTAATGAACTGCTGTCTTCTAACAGAAGACTGTTTTTTATAGAGGATTTAATTGATCTTTGCAAAAGCCCACGTGTTCAAGGAGGCCTTTGACCCTTTCCCTCCTTCATACTCATCATTCTTCCATTGTCTTTTAGATTGAATTTTTAATGTCATTACTGATCTGCATTGAAAGCCAGACAGAATGTAAGAGTGAGATGTCAGGAGAGGGAGGGAAGGGGCAGAGATAAGAACTGCAGTGGGAAGATAAATTTCTGTGGTGAGAATACTTTTCTGCCTTCTCTAAGAATAGCCATGGCAATAAAGATACGTGCAAGAAAGAATGATACGGTTTGCCAAGAAGAAAAACAGTTCATTTCAAGCATTTGCACACTTAATAATTTCACTGTTGTGCAGTTCTTGTTTCAAAACCTGTCCCAGTCCCTCCCTCCTTACGCAGGGTGCTTGTCCCATGACGTGCCTGTGAGGTAATCCCTGATCACTGCAGGTACTGAACGTTGCAGATGCTTTTGCCCAAATGAGTGGGAAGGGTGTCTTTACTGTGGAATAACTGTAGCACTGATTTAGAGGGAAGCTTTGTTCTCAGTGACTTTGCAGCTGGTTTGGTTAAATAAAAAACCGAGTCATGCAAAACAGTTCTGTGAGGAAGTTAATTTCCATTGCTGTCCTGGTGTGGTGAGTAGGCTCTGATTGCTGTGGAGGTCAGAGGAGGAGTAATGGAAACAAGCAACTTTTAAATAAAGAGGACCAGCAGTTGAAAATTGTCTTCTCTGTTTTCCTGGTTTCTGAAGATTGCACATTTGCATGCATGGCACGTTGAAGGTATACAGATCTACTGCCTGCCATCTTCTCCTGGCACTAAATCTGCTGCAATTTTTAGCTACTTGGAAATCTTCCCTCTGAAGTATAACTGAGGAATAGCACATTCTAGTGCTTCTTGATTAGTTAAGCCAAAAAGTTTGTGAGGGGAGGAATGTGAAATATAGATGTCAGTATATCTCTCTTGACAGCATAAATTTGAAATAGAAACTAATTTGTTTATGTTTTGACTTGCAGATTAAATAAACTTGAAAATATTATTACATTAGTCAAAGGAAGAATTGAGGAAGTTCATCTGCCTTTGGAAAAAGTGGATGTAATTATATCTGAGTGGATGGTAAGGTGTATGGCTATTCCTTTCAAGTTATTTTCGAAAGAAAATGTGTTTTATTTCATTTGGAAAGTTATTCCATAAGTGATGCTAGTTTTTTTTAACCAAAGCATCTATCATGGTTCCAACAGTGTCTTTGACAATGTCAGACATGGGATGACAGTCCTGATTATGTGGCACTTGGACACTATTCCTGGTCCCTCTTGTTCAAGCTCTTTCAAGCCAAGCTTCTCTGAGTGCAGTTGAGCTGCTTGGGGTGCAGCAAGTTTCTGTTATGTAGTTGGTTTGGAAATCTATGAAGCACTCAGTCATACTGTTGTGGCTGCTCAGGTGAAAGTAATGCAGAAATATTGTATTGGTCATCTAGGCAGCTCAATCTGGTGGCTAAAATATCTTCAGTCTGCAAATTCAGCTGACTCTCCTGACTGTGCAGGAAAGGTGGTAAGAAGGGGAGGCGCCACCTCTGGAAATCCTCAAATACTGGGAGAAAACAATATTGCTTTCATTGCTGGGTTTTAGCATAACAGCAAAAACACTGATTTAAAAAGTACAAAATAAATCTAAATGAGCCATCTCCTGCAATCTGTTGGATTTCATCTCTTGGCCTGTTACCTGATAACTGTTACACACCTGTCCTTGCTACCTGCCATTAATCCTAATAAAGAAATCTGTGTTACAAAACCCAGTGCCAGCCTGAGGTTCATAGTGACATAGGAATGCCTGTTCCCTGTCATAGGAAACATCTCTTTGAGCTCTTCTTTTGGGAACTTCTGCTATTCAGTATCCTCATATCACAGGCCTTCAGAAAGCACTTCAAAACACAGGTTTTCTTCATGCTACTTCCAGCTTTAAAATTCCTTTCTGCCTGAAATTTAAGATCAGTAATAAAACTTCTATTCAATGGTAGTTGTTTCTTTATGGGGTTTGTTTTGTTTTTTTACAAATCGTGGCTGTTCTGCCATAAACAATGGCCTTTGGGGGGAGGTCATGCACTCACTGTGGATCCATATGTATCTACCTGTTTTTCAGGGAAAGATGAAAATAAATTGGTTTGCTTTGTATTTTTTTAATATATTTTTTTTTAATATTACATGTGCCAGTGAACTAGAAATCAGCAGTTTTTCCTCCACTGCTATAATATTATTTGAAGCATGAGCTTAATTTAGTGTTGAGGGCACTAGTTTCAAGGATACTTTAAGCCGTTGGCTTAAACCAGTGATTTAAAAATAGCACATTATGGTTGGTGATTTCTGACAGTATGGTGGCTTCACTAGAAATGTAATTATAGTTTTTTTGGGGAAACTTCTGATCAGCTGCCTAATATGTGCACCAAGATGAATGTTCCCAAAATCACATTTCTCCTTCTGGAGCCCAAGATTTGGTTTTAAAAGGAACCTGGGCAGGTGAGCTGAAGTCAGTTTGTAAATCAGTGCCTCTAAGATGAACTAAAGGATTTCAAAACTCAACTCCTGTAAGAAATGAAGTATTGAATGTTGGATATTTTTCTTTTGTGTGCTAATTTACCTTTTTTATGTCGTAATTATGTAGCGACGTGTACTTCACTTAATTAGGTATTCTAAATACTTAGGAACGTTAGGATTTTTATAGGTTGCTGCATGACAGAGATAAAGAGGACAATGCTGTGGAGTAAGATTGATAGCTGGACAGTGTACACACTGTTCCAACACTGTCCAGAAAGGAACATTATGTTGCCTAATGCAGATGAAGATTCTTCTTTGTCTGGTTTTCTTGTGTGAATTTGCTTTTTCATTTCCTTCCCTACATGATACAGTGTGAAATCTGTTCTTAATATGTGAATGTAAGTGCCTGGAAATGTTGAAGCATGAGAGCAAAAAAGAATTCAGTATATGCAGATTTTGCCTCTTTATGCAGAGAGAGAGAATATCTGGCAGGAAAATTCACAGGTTTTTCTTTGTAACAAAAATCTGAAAAGTTGCAATTCTGTTTAGAAAACAAACTGGTTTTAGATTAGTAAATGTCAAACCCTTTTGTGAAGCCCTAGCTTTGTTTTGCTTGCTACAGAATGCTGAGTACACAATAAGCTTTTTTTTTTTTTTAGACCTGTTTTAGAACATCAGGAAATTAAAAACAAATATGAGGCAAGAGAGAGGAAAAATACTGCATTCTCCCAGGATTGTTTCTAGATTAGGCTTTCTGAAAAAGCTGTCACATAAAGCAGTGTCTTACAAAAGGTACAGCATTGCATTATGAGCATCTCAGTGTGATTGTTTCTGATGATCATTTGCTTAATTGCAGAAGTGACCTATGACTGCCACAAATGCTTGCTCTTCTTTCCTCTCTTTCATTTGTAAATTTCTTCTCTTAAATGATGGATAAATGAGAGAAGCATCTTAAATATTACACACTGGGCAGGCGTGCGTGAGTGCATGTGTGTCTATGAAGAAATTTGTATTCCAAATGCATATTTGCCATCTTCCAAAATAATATTTTCCCAATTTAAATTCCTCTGGATTTGTTTTTTTACGTTCCAAGATTAGAGGCTGAATGAAGAGCAACCATATCTTCAGTGGTTTTATTTAAGCCTGTTAAAGAAATTAGCAGTGAACTTGTTCACAACATTCTAAATTCAGTTTGTGACATCTGAAGTTTGTGTGTTTGACAGTGTCACCATCAGACCAGGACATTTCTGTGATTGTGTTCAATTCAACCCAGTGTGTTAAACACAGGAAGGCAGTAGGAGGTGTGAAGAGCTGTGAGTTGTTCTCTTGGTCTCCAAAATGCAGTTTGCTGAAGACTGAGGGCCTCTTGGACTTCCATAGGCCCAGATAAATCTGTTCAGACTTTCACTCCAAAGACAGCTGGACATTTGTTTTTAACAAAACTTCAGTGAATTGTGCAGTCTGGCACAAGGGACTGTGCTGTGAGCCAGGAGCACAGGGGAGGGCAGGTGGGCTGAAGGGCCACTTCACCCAGTGAACCACAGTGCCTTGAGAAGGAGTACAAGAGTGGCCAATAACAGTTTAATAACCCAACAGATGCTCCAAGGAGAAAGTCTGTCAGTTCTTGGAAAGGTTTTTTGGATGTAAGAATGAGTGGATTTTATATAAAATACCACTTCTGACCTTGTTTTTGTGGAGGTTTCCCTGTCCAGGACTGTTTAATTATTTGTATCAGGGCTACAAGCATCTGATGCATCATCCTGCTTGCCTGCCTAGAGCTCTGATGTGTGAAACATTTAAAAACCTTAATTTGTGTAACTAAAAATTTGTATACTACTACCAGGCTCTGATATTTTATTACTTGTCTGCTTGTATCATAAGTCACCTACAGATAAATCCCTTACTTTTTATTCAGAGTGTAGACTTACATGCATTCCTGGGCAGGAAAATAACATACAAAAGTGACTGAATTATTGCTCACATATATAAGTAGGATAATTGTAAACTTCTAGCCTGCTTATTGAAAAGATGAGTGCAGAAAGAAACAAAACTTATGTAATGCTTTTCTGGAATGTTTTTGCACAGCTGCATCTGTGTGCAGATTTTTCCTGCCATCAGTATTGCTTTTGCTTCCTTTCTCTAGCTAAAACTATAAAGCTAAAGGTTTATTCACTTGAGAATATCTACATTTCTTGTTTGTAAAGGGGCTTTGCTGTGAGAGACAAGTGCCTGAGATGGTTGTCTCAAATACAGTGTTAGTATGAGTACATGTCCTCATAAATTGGATTTTTTATGCAGTGCTTTATGGTACTGAATATGCAGTAGAGTTATACAAGATAAAGCTGGGGAAGAGATGGACTGAGGATACAACCCAGTACTTGTCTTTTAATCATGTCTTTGGTCAGATAGCTAATATTTTCTTTTCTCCTTTTTCTTTTCTTTTGTATTTCTTTCTCTTTTTTAAAAAATAATTTTGAAATTACATGAGAATGGGCTGTGAACAGAGGCATTCAGGATCTAGGAAAAAGAAAAGTGAGCATGTCTGAAACACTGGAAACCATATTCTTCTTCCTTTCCCTTTTTCTGTGAGAGATGCAGTTATTTCCCTGCATGATTTTTTTTTTTTGTCAACATCAGTAATGGGGAACACCTTTCTGCTCTTCACATCTTCCCATTTGGTGTTCTCACTTTTATTTGTTTAAGCAAACAACAGGGTGTGCATAATGACAAAGTCAAGCTGTGATTCTGAAATTTGAGCTTGCCCTTTCAGTAATGAATTACTTCCTCTTTTTTTCCTCTTTCTTTAAAATTAAATTGTACATGAGAGATCAGCATGAAGGCAAACTTAGCATGTGGAGATGGTGCTGCAGCAGAGCATGCTGAAGTGTTTATGTGTAGCTGCTGCTTGTCATTTAAGTGTGCTGCAGGTTTGGAGGGAATTTTGTCAAATAAATTGTAATTTTTCATGACAGAGTGGGCCACATGAGTTTTGTGTGTTTGTTAATGCCAGATTAAATTTTGTGTTAGAGATCAGAATCCATTGTCCAATCTGTGTTGCATACCTTCTGTGACTTGCTTTACTTTACAGGCTAGTGGAAATCTTGTCGTTAAAAACATCTGTTTAAGAAAATGCTGCACTTTTTTATACCACTGGGAATTAAAAAAAGATAAAGTCAACTCTCTGGGCCAGTAATTTGATAGCTTTTTTTTGTCCCATTAAATATTCAGAACCAGGCTAGGTTCGGTAATGTTATAGAAAATAATAAAATGAATCTTTGATAGCAAGTGGAGGGGAAACACAATGCCTATTCAAGTAGTTAGACAATTCTTCCAAATTCTATCTTTATACTTTTTTTCTGCTGTATCAAAAATTCTGGTAATTCCTGGTGTTCTAAACATGCTAATCCACTTTTTGATGCTTTTTAAGAGCTTAACTCTTTTTCTTCACAAAGATTATCATGTAAATACTGAAACACTAAAGCTAAAAGAACTTGAATACTTATGTTTTCATCAGTTGGTAAAATATTTTTATGTAGCTTTGAATTAAAATGAATATGAGAAGGCTGTAATGTATTTGAATAATAGGGAAAAAAGTAGCAATGGCAGGATATTAAGGCAGCAAAGATTTATGAGCCTTTTATAATTCTGTTAGGAGCACAGAATGCAGATATAAAGGATATATAAGAAATGTAGCAATATTGACATTCCTGTGGTTTCAGGGGGCTCAGTGGCTGTCTCCTTGGGCAGACATGAGACAGGGCAGGTGTGTGCAGAGTTCCTCACAGTGCTCTGTATTTCTGCTCCTGTCCAGCTCTGTTTATATGGAGCTTTGTTGTTAGCTGGAGAACATTTCGTTTCAGCTTTGCAAATATGAAAAATAGGGAACTTCATGTTCCTTTTGAGAAGGGAATGGCCAGCTTTTTAGTAGAAAACACATAAATGGGACAGCATAAAATTTAAGGTGTTCTGTGCATTCAGGTTGTCTTTAACAGAGAGTATAATTTTTATGTGTCTTAGTTTAGCCACTATCATGATTGTGCTAATAATATGCTGCTCACAGATTTGTATAATAGACTCTTTGCACTGAGTGATTTTGAGGATATCACCACATGCTTAAGAAAAAAGAAACCCTTGGCCATTTTTTGGGAAAAATGTCAGGTGTAATTCCCTTTACACAAGGCTCCCCTACAGGTGGGGCAGCAGGCTGTGAAATTGCATTCTAATTTACACTACAGATGAGCACAGCACACTGAGCAAAATGTTTTGGTGTAAGTAGTAAATTACTTGATTCAGTACCATTGATGGTTTATGTAACTTACAGGAATGCTGTAATGAATTGGTGGGGAGAGAGAACTGGGAGTTGGGGGGAGAAGCACCAGTGCCAGAGTGGAGTGGTCAGGGAAAGGATGGTGAGAATTTTTCTCTATTTCTCCTGAGAGTGTCTTCCAGCTCTGCTTCTTGCCCAGGTTGGCTGGCATAGTTAGTGGGCAGAAAGAGGAAGTGAAGGGCTGAGCCATGAAGATGTCTGACTCTTGCTGCTGACTAGTCTTCAATATGTCCTAGAGGTTGCCTTTAAAATACTATGAAAATAACTCATTTTCAGTTAAAGGCATCTAAAAATACCTTTTGTGAGGTAAACATATTCTATTTTAAAGCCATAACAAAGCTGTGGTTCCATGCTGTGCTCTTGGCTTGCTGTGGGCATCAGATTATCCCTGCCTGACTCAACTGGAGCTCCAGCCAGGCCTTTGCAGCTGCTCAGCAAAGCTTACTAGCAACCCTACTGCTCACAAAGCATAGTCTTCCTTCTGGGACTTATTCTAAGGATGTACAGAAGCTGGGCAGTAAAGCAGAAGAGCAGGCAAGACTGGGAAGAAAAGTTTTCCGTGGAGAAGAAGAAACCAGAAGAAACAGATTGAGAAAAGGGCATGGCCATTATTTTCACACAGTGTTCTCTTTGAATACAAATATGTCATGCTTCAAGTTTCTGGGGTTTTCAGTTTTGTTTTCTGTTCTGAAGGCTGCAGAAAATGGCATTTATAAGCAATTCTGAACTTTAAACATTTTTTTAAGATCATTGAGTCCAACCCAGCATTCAAAGTCCAGCACTAAACCATGTTCCCAGGTGTCACATTCACCTGACTTTTAAATCCCTCCAGGGCTGCCCTGGGCAAGCCTGTTCTAATGCTTGATAACCATTTCAGTGAAGAAATCTGAACACCCAATAACATCCAATCTGAAATTTCCCAGCAGCTTCCTTGCAGCTTCCTGGCTTTCCTTTGTTACATTACTGCTGACTGGGCTTGTAGAACTGCAGGTCCTGAAGTCTGGACTTCACTCATCCATTTTGTTCTTGCCAACTAAATCAAGCCACGTGGCTAAGCTGTGTTTTAAGCAAAACGAAAATTCAAAATCTTTGTTGGTGTTGGTCTTAATTGATTTGGTGTTGTGAGGATGTAAATGAAAATATGTTGCAGTACTGAGTAACGGTGCTCAAACTTGGAGGACAGGAGAGGTATAAAATCAGTATATCAGCTGGAAAACAAAGGGCTGTATATCTCATAAATGTGCAGTGTGTTTAGAAGTAGTTGAGAAAGTGGATGTTCTCTATAAAATGCTAATTTTATTTAATAGTGCTATTTGAGTTTTTTAATATCTCAAGTATTTAAATAAGGAATGTTTTCCCTGTTTCCCTGACTCATGGAAGTTTACAATAAGTTATTCTAAACACCAATAGCAGAATGATTAACCTGCCATAAAATTAATTCCAACTCAAAAAAAGCCCTATGTAAATCTGGTTGTAACCATTTTTATCCTGGAAATTTTGCAAGTCCGAGTGCTGCTAAATGATGTAGAACACCCAGAGAACCGATGTCTTTGGTACATGATTTATTTGCACCTCTCCTAGTGAGCACTGCCCAGAGTGATACAGGGCACCACGAGGTTGCAAATATGAAGAAGCAAAGATGCATTCCATTTGGCCTTTCTCTGACAATAGTTTCACTTGCAGATCTGAAGGGGAAGGGATTTTTTTATAGTTTATTTTCCTTGGAACCTCACAGTTATTAAAAAATCAATACATGCAGCTTTTCACTTGCTTTGAGTTGAATTAGATATCTTTTGATGTTGGGTAATTGTTGGTGTAGATGGCGTATTTATTTTTCATTGTGTGCTACGTGCTTGCAGTTTGGGAAATTAAAGATGATACTTTATATAATAAATTTTGAAGTGACAGTGCTGTTGTTCAGAAACTCTCTGGGTGTATGGGTTTATAATGCTCTTAAACTGTGTTGATAAAGCCTATCTGTAGAATGACTAAGTATAAGAAATACAATGATTTCTAAATTCTTTCCTTTTTCCATAAACAGGGTTATTTCCTTCTCTTTGAGTCAATGCTGGATTCTGTCATCTATGCAAAGGACAAGTACCTGACAGAGGGAGGCTCAGGTTGGTGCTCAATTATTTTAATAAATTTAGCTCTGGGGGGAAGCTAAATGAACTCAGAGACTTAAAATAAGCTATGCATGGATGAGAAAGTTGCCAGTCTTAGTGAAAAATGTTTCCATTAGTAGGAGCTTCAAGGCATTAATTTACTGTATGGGCTATAGAAGAACATTAGATGGGGTACCAAGGTCTCAAGTTAATGGTGTTTTTAAGAATAGAGGGGGCTATTTATTCTTAAATACAGACTAAATTTTTCCTCCCTAATTCTTCCCACACATGTGGGTATTTGTTTTCCCCTCCTGAAATCCAAGTTTCTGCATAACTGTGAACAGAGGAAAATAAGTTTTATCACAGCTTACTGTTTGAGTAAGCTATTGTGGATTAGAGGAAAAGTGGATAGGATGTTTTCCTGAAGGAGGGAAGTTGTGTGGGGAGGACATAGTTTCAAGCACATTAAATAATTAATGGAATTAGCACTGTTTCTTTCAGTTCAGCATATTTATCCTGGTGGTAATATGCTCTTTATTTTTATGGCTTGAAGATAGGGCTATGACAAAACAAAGCATTTGCTTTGAGGTAGAGTTCTTTTACCCATTTAAATAGCTTAGATAGTGTCATCTTAAGCAGTGTTTAAATGCCTGTAAATATTTATTCCCCATGTGATGCAGTTTTGTGCACGAGTTCTGTACGTGCTTAATTCCTTTGTCAGTATTGTATTTCATATTGACCTTTTCAATTGTAGTCATCAGTCTGGGGGTTTTTTTTCCCCTTTTTTGCTAACCATGCACAGTTTCACTACGCTGACCTAATGATTGGATTAATGACTGTGTCACAGTGCTTGCTGCAGTGCTTCCCTCTGGTTGCAGTGAGAGCTTTTGTATACTACAGAGTGCAGCAGGAAAAACGGGCTTTTCACAGTTGTTCACAAAGCTGAATATGCAAGCAAGAGATGTCTTAGAATATTTAGTAGCCACTTGAGCACCATGACAGAATAAGAGGTTTTTTGTTTTCAGTAATGTAAAATAGTCCAGCCACATCAGGAACACAGGTGTGTGCTCTGTGTAGATGTATGTATACTGATAATTTTACACTGCAATACAATTAAATCCAGAGACATTCCCTAAAATCATAGGGAATCACTTTATGTTTAGCTACTACTTCCAGAGCCTTCTGAAAAGGGCCAGAAATTTCTGACCTCTGTTTAAAACTGTATTGTTGGTAGGTTTGCTCTTGGTTTGTAACTCCCAGAGATTCCTTTGAGACATGGGGTATCCTGGTTCTGCAGTACAGTCATCCTTTGGGGTCTGACAATGGTCTTGGGCCCTTCTTTGGTTCTTGACAAAGCACACAGTGTTGTACAGGCACCGATGGGATTTTCAGTTCTTTCAACAGTTTTATTAAGCAGTTACTGCTCCTCTGCCAGCTTGTCCAGGCTGTGGCCTGGGTCCATGAGAAGGGTGCTCAGCAGCACAGACTCTTCTGCAGTGCAGCTGAATTGAACATTCAAATCCAGATGAGCCAGAACTAAGAGTTCACTCTGAGGTGAAGCCTTACCAGAGAAACTCCTAAATCTGCTTAATTTTGTCTAAAGCCACTTGGTACTATTGAGCCCAAGATCATTATTATAGGCAAAGTTTGAAAGCTGAAAAAATCAATAGCAGCAGCTGCAATTTGACCAGATCTTTCAGTGATTGAGCCAGGAATAGAATCCAAATTTCCAGATACGTGTTCAGTCAGTCATATCGTCATTACTTCAGTTCAGCCTATTGGCATGCTGGAGTGGATTGTGCCAAACTGTTTAGGGTAATGTGTACAGTATAGAATAGCTTTATTTGGGAACATAACATTTTTGAGGCCCAGGGCCCATCTGTTTCTTCCTTAGAGCTGTTGGTCTAGTACAGGTATTTTCACACACTTGAGTCCAGTTTGCATTGTCGAGGGATGACAAAGGTAAGGAAGGTGTCATTCAAAAGATAATGCTCCTTCACATCAAAATGGTGATGGCATTCAAGTGGAGTTATTTCTGTGTATCTGGAGGACTGCTGTCTTCCCCTTCAGCATCCTGAAGTTTGTGAGGCATTGCTGAGGGCTGAAGGATTTCCCATCATATTCTTCCTACCACGTGAGCTGTTCTGGTGACGGATGGCTCGTGGGCACCGAGTCGAGAAGGACACAGATGGTCAAAGCAATGAATCTGGGAGAGCTCTAAGGACTGTGTGCTTTTGTCCAATCAGCATTTTGCTCATTTTACCTGTGAGAAGGAATAATTGCTGAATTATAGGCTTAATGGGAAAAAAAGTGACAAGTCTTTCAGGATTGCACAGGAAAGTGTTACAGAAAGAGCAGAGGATTTCCAGGGAAATCAAGGGTAATGGGGAAATAGCAAATGCAATTTTCTGCAGATGCTTTTAAACATGTACAACAAAACTCCACAGTGTTAAGAATATTTAGGTTGATATTCAGATAGCATTGCTTACATTTTCAGTCAAATCTCAGTGCAGTGTATAGGACATGGATGGGTCTGTACATTAATGAATCGCTGTAGTCTTCTGCCTGAGCCCTGTTGGTGGAACATGGATTTCTTTTTGTCAAGTCTAAATAAACATTGTCCACTTTTGCTGCTATTAATAGTAAAAGTACAGATTAAATTGGAACATTTTGAATTTACATTTTCTCTTGTTCTTAAGCACATTGTATAATTGATCATGAGTTCCGCTGCTGATTTAAGGATTTGCTGTAAACAAAGATTTAATAAAAACTGATTATGATCCAGTTCGAATGTTTTATGCTTCATAGAGGTGATTAAATTTCTCTTTGATTTACAGAATGTCCCAGAAATTTGTACTAGTCAGAGGAAGGAAGTTTTTTAAGTAGCTGATCACATTCTGTTGTGGGTTTAATTTTCATTTCCAGTGCCACTACAACACTCCCGTGTGTTCTATAACTGGGGACTGCCAGTCTTTTCATCTCTCTTCTCACCATTGCATCCTATGAAACCCACTCCCCTAAAAAATAATCCCTCAAAGGCTCTTGTCCCTTGCTTTTGTTGTATGTATCACACTGTCTTTGAATTTTTGGAACGTGGTGGTTGCTGTTGGAGGTGTGAATGCTGTGAGGTAAAGCCAAGTGCTGTACATACACACTGGTAAACAGCAGTGGGAAAGCTTGGAGAAACAGACTTCACTGAGTGATGGCTCCAAAAACCACCTGCAGATACTCCCACCAGCAGATGGTGATGTTCTGTGCTTGTGTGACAGCTGTCAGGTGTGCTGGAACCAAGTGATTTCTTTTGGACAGGACAGTTTTAACTGTCTTCCTGTTTGGATTCTCATCAAACTGTCTTTGTGCTGCTGAGTTAATTGTAGGCTGTTCTGGAGACACCTTCTGCTCTCATTTCCTCAGCTGCAAAGTAGGGATGATGATAGTTTACCAATGGGACTCTCAATTTAAGCTTGCTGATATTTATTTATTCTGCTTCAAACAGTCAGCAAGTGAGAAAAATGTCAGTGTGCTTACTTTAATGTCTTTATAGAACAAAAACCTTCTTTAGTGAAGGTTATTCTTTACAATCACTATAAAAATATTTCCTTTGGCCTAAAACTGTTCTCACTATATGAAAGGTCTAATTTCAATTTGCTGCCTCTCTCTTCAGTATTTTGCAAGGTAGAAAATACTGCTTTTCTTACCTACCATGCTATAGCAATGATTTATTCATTTTGATAAACTATAATTTCAAGCAGAGCTGAAGACAAAATTAATTTTACAGTTCACCAGATTTTGGGGAGGAAGAGAGAAACTTGGCTTCAGTAGTATCAACACTGCCCCTTTCATGTATTAATATAAAATTAAATTAAATAGGGTGTTTTATTTGACATTTTGCTCTGAAATCAGGTCAAGAATTCAATGTATACAGCTTTAGAGGCTTTAAAACTCTGAAGAATGAAACATGGGAATTTCTTTTTGAAAAGAAACCTAGCTAAATATAAGTTGAGCTTCTTTTACTGTTAGTTAGGGTTATAGGCAGCCATGTACATAGCAGCTGTTCTTTGTGGGTTTTCCAGTCAGTTGAGATTGCAAAGAGATTTCTTGGCAGCTGTTAAAAAGGCAAATGTCAGCCTTGCATTACTATTTGTAAAAGCTGTAAATTGTTACTTGTTCTGAAGATGTTCTTGGGAGAAGGAAAAGCACAAATGTGAAGGTAGTGTAAAATGATAGCTTTATCCTGAAAGGGGGAGGGAGGGTATCCATGAGATTCTCTTCTGCCTGTCAGGCCACTTCCTACTCTTCAGATGCAGACAGAAAAGTGGTTATTTCCAGTACCCAGAAATAATTTTTTAGGTTATAAGGTAAGAATCAGCCAGAGCTGATAGCAAACAGGAATAAAACTCTTCAGTAAGAATATATGCTCTTTTCTGAAAATAAGATCTTTTCACAGAGGTTTCTTGTTATTGCAAAGTCCTTGCCTGAATTTCTGTTTGGATGTCTGTCTGCAGTTATGAAATATATTTTAGGTTAGTCAGAAGAAGCCAGAATAGGCAGTTCCAAATTATTTTCTTCAGATATCAAGTTTCCAATCATTTCCTAGTAGTGGGATTCAACTACAAAGATACTTTGTTATGAATAGGATATACCAGAGTAGTGTGTGAAAATTAAATTTTTGTGTCTAGTCTCTTCTGTGGGAAGGATGGGACTCTAGAAATAAAATAGCAGAAAAAGTGTCTTGTTCAAGAGCTAAAAAAAGTTCTTTTTAAAATTCTTTTGAGATGTTAATCACTTTTAGACAAAAGAGTAAAAAAGTCCTGTGTGTGTGTAAAATAAAATTTCACTACTCTGTTTCTGTTGTTACAGTTTATCCTGACTTGTGCACCATCAGTCTGGTAGCTGTTGGGGATATGAATAAACACATGGACAAGCTGCTTTTCTGGGAAGATGTGTATGGCTTTGACATGTCTTGTATGAAGAAAGCTGTCATTCCAGAGGCTGTTGTGGAGGTGCTGGATCCAGGCACACTGATATCTGCAGCCAGTGTCATTAAGGTACCACATTGCTCAGTGCTTAGGGGCCAGATGAGAAGTGTCCTTAGTTTATGGAGGAGGGACAAAAATTCACATAGCACACACAAACTTTGGCATCTTCAAAATTATAAAAGGTTCTTGTTGTTATAACTGGAAGGCTTGTATTAATTGCTTTTTTTACCAACTTTGAGCTTTTAGTAAGGTAATTTTCCCGTATTTAGACTGTTCTGTTCTAGGATTTCTTCTATCCAAAGCCAAATTTACTTTGGCAATGCTCTAGTGGTAGCAGTGCATGCATGTCCCTTTCTAATCCATGCTGTCAGGAGCAGTCACTGTCCAGCTCAGATGTAGGGGCTTATCAAATTTGGTCATTGTGCAGCATGTAGCATAACTGTTCTGCTGAATGGCTTTATACTCATTTGTTCTCGTTTAGCCATTGTAGTTTTTAAAATAACTTAAAATCAATGCATGTGCTTGTTTGCTGGAGTTATAGTACAAAGTAGTAAAATTAATGAGTTGGGGAACAGTGGCATTATAGGTAAATTGTTTTAATCAATAGCTATCTCACAGAACAAATGGATTATATTTTGTAGGGAAAGTGTAAAAATGTTCCCATTCATCATTATGATTATTACAGAAGGTACTTTGGTGTGTTTGCTCACATCAGGTGCTGCTTGTTCTAGATAGTTCATAATGTAACTTTTCAGGAAGGAAAACATTCCCTAAAGAAAGGCAAGGCAGCATGAAAAATCATTGAAGGCTTTGGGTTAAATATCATCCAGTTCCAACTCTCTGCTGTGGGCAGGGACACCTTTCACTATCCCAGGTTGGTCAGACCTCTCTCCAATCTGGACTTTAATAATTAATAATTTCAGGAGTGGGGCAGCCGCAGCTGCCCTGGCAGCCTGTGCCAGGGTTTCACCACCCTACACTAAAGAATTTCTACCTAATATCAAATCTAAACCTGCTGTCTTTTAGTGCTAATCCATTCCCCCTTGCCACTTCATTCTCTTTGAAAAAGTCTCTCTCCATCTTTCTTGTAGGCTCTGTTCAGGTCCTGGAGGCCACAGTCAGGTCACCCCAAAGCCTTCTCTTTTCCAGGCTGACCAGTCCCAATTCTCTCAGCCTTTCCTCACAGGAGAGGTGCTGCATTACCTTGGTGGCCTCCTCTGGACTCACTCCAAGTGTGTGGGATTGTCCCTCTTGAGCTGAGAACCCCAGAGCTGGATGCAGAAATCCTGCAGAGAGGAGGGAAGAATAACCCCATGTTCTAACAGAGGCTGGAGGCCTCCTGGCTGGAAAGCAGCATTGCAGAAAGGAATTTGGGGGTTCAGGTGGACACCAAGCTGACCATGAGCCAGTAACACACACACCCCTTTGTGGCAGAGGCAGCCAGCAGCCTCCTGGGCTGCATTAGGAAGAAGACTTACCACCAGCAGCTCAAGAGAGATGCATGTTTTCTTGCACCCTAGGGAGTTGGCTGTGCCCCAGAGAGATGACTTCTGTGTCTACTGTCAGGTTCCCCAGTGAAGGAGTGTGATGACTGTGCTGGAGTGAGCCCAATGAAAGACTGCAAAGGGGGCTTTCCAAAGGTCTCTTTCAAACCTCAGTTATTCTGTGATGGATACAAAGCCAATCTGGCAAGTGAAAACCCCCGTTTTAACCCTTACCACTTTGATGCTGTAGTTGACCATGTGACTACGTGAGCAAGGAATAAAACAGGTGAAGATCCTGTGAAAGCTGCTTACTCTCAACCAGGGGCTGCTGCCACCAAGAAACAACTTTCCTGAACAGAATGAGCTACTGTGTGTAGTTCCATACCACTGCTACTCAAAGTGTCTGTTTATTTGGAGGAAGAGGAGTTTCAGGTGTTTTGTCACATGGGATTAGGTAGTTTTTGAGTCTTTTCCTGGTTTTTGGAAAGCTGAAATAGTATTGCCTTATAAAACTTGTCTCATAATGAAAAGAACTGAACACCTTTGTCTAAAGGGAGATCTTAACTGACATTCCTCACTGTTACTGACAGAATTTTATTACCATTTTTGACAGCATATCGACTGTAATACTGCATCCTCTCCAGACTTGGAATTCTCTTCTGTTTTCACCCTGAGCATTACAAAAAGCACACAGTGTACGGTAAGACAATTTCAGTTTTTTCATACATGGTTGGTATTGCACTGAACTAAGAGACAATCCATTAATTATCCTTCATTTATCATCAGTCCTTGCCTTGAAACATTCATTTCTGCAGTCTAGAGGTGTCAAATGAATTCTTTCTATAAAGAGAGATGAATGTAAAAGTCCAGTAATGGTGTTATGGGGTAATAGAGGTAGGTGAGGAAAGGGAAGGGTAAGGAGCCTTAGCACTGGGATCTTTCTGGTTTTTTCTCTAGCCATTTTCTGAAATATAAGAAAGTCTGGTGTTAGCTTGCCTAAGAAACACATTGAGCTGTCAAACACTACATTATAAGCAAAGGCAGGATGGCCTAATTATTACAGTAATGTCAGTAATTTGCTTTTATATTCAATACAAATTATAAGTGCTTTCTACCAATTTATTAAAATATCATTATCAAATATGACAAAAGAGCATTATGCTCTGAAATCAGTAGTAAAAACTGAAAATTTTCCCTCTGGAGTATTGTGAAACTTCTGGGAATTTCATACTTAAGTCACATCACAAAATGAAGTGTAAAGGGGTGATTTTTAGCTTACTGTAATATATTCAGATTAATCCTGCTACAGCTGATTTATTGGGTTTTTGCACAAGTATACAAAGAAGAGCTGCAGGTTTCCTCTGACATGGACACAAAGAATGTGTTTCTGTATGTTATAAACTGCTTGGGCTGATGACAAAATCTTGGATGCCTGGGTCAGGCAGAGTAATTCCTGGTTTGGATGTTAGTTCATGCTGCTGCATTTACCAACGTTTTTGAAGAGTAAGTCTGCATAAGAGTTTATTGGTGTCAAAAAGTGAAATTTTCCCTTGTACACAGTTTAAAACATAATTTTTAATTTATAGGTGTGTACAAATACTTCGTATTTATTTGTCAATTATCACCAAATTAGGTCAATACACGTTAGCATTTTCAGGTTTATTAAATGGAAATCTGTATATTTTACTGTGCATACAAATGAAACCCCTCCTGTTTCAAGGTATCACAGGATCATTCTCATTGCCTCAGGGCAGGGTCAGGTTTGATTTGAGATCAAAGCTCCACTGCAGCTCTGGTTTAATTTTCTTAATATGGCTACATTTGAATAACTGATTAAACAGAAATGTTTACAAAATGTTGGTCATCTTTCTGATGTTTGGGTAAGGTAAAATAGCTTATTTTATAAACATTGTTTTCCCCAGCACTAGGCTCTTACAAAAACTTCATTTCTGTTCTGTGCTTCTGTGGCATCATTGGCATATAAATCAAGATGTATGCTGCATTTTATGACTTCCAAGAAGAAGGGAAGTGGAGGAAGAGCAGTGTTTCTGAAATTTTGCAGTGAATGCAGGTTCTAAAAAATGATCAGAATGCTGCAAAGTATTTTGCACTTCATCATTTAGGTTTATTGACACTTTGACTGAAATTTCCACAGTTTCTATGATGGATTGTGGAAGTTTAGTTGAGGGTTGACACTTCATCCATCATATCAGGCTGCCTAACCTTGCAGTAAATGAACAGGAAAACTCTATTATTTATGTTGAAATTTTTGAGGGGATGCTATAAGATTGCAATTTGTCCTTTAAAAATAATATTTGATGTTTTTCTTGTTTGCATATGTTTTTGTTGTTCTACTGGCTTTTCGTTTTCTGCACCAAAAGAGAAAATTGCAGTGTTACCATCAGGACTGGCTCAGTAGAACAATCTGTCCTTAGAAACCAGAGAGCTGAAAAACGTAGGGGCACATATTTGTGTTATTTGTTCAGGGGATCCTCCTGCAGAGCAGCTCCTGGTTTACAGTGTCCCTGGCTGTGGGGAGTGGGTTTCCATGCTCCCTCCCAGGGCACTGTGTGCATGCAGAGCAGTGTGAGGCAGACATTCCTGCACTGGAGTGTGTCAGCAGCATGGAATGCATGGCTGCTGTTGCCGAGCTTGGTTTGCAGAAGCTTTACACTGATTGGAAGTAATTTATTTAGCAAGTAGCTAGAGGAAAGGGCTGTGGGCTCCTCTGGTTGGAGTGTGCATCATAATGTTGAAGAGCTGAACTCTCAGCTGGCATCTCTAGAAGTAACACATGATATCAGGGTCTGCTGCTTCCTCCCATCAGCCTGTTTGCCTGTCTGTGCTAACAGGACAGGACGCTGCAAAAGCTGACAGGAGTCAGAGCCATAATTGCAGTTTTTTACCAGCTCATTACCACATTTGCTCTGGTCATGGCTTGGAACACCCCCAGGATCCCTCAGGCAGGAGAGGCTGCACTTCATCGTTCTGTGGCAAAATCGTGGAATGCTTTGACTTGGAAGGGTTCCTAAAGATCACCTAGTTCCAGCCCTGCCATGCCCAGGGATGCCACCCTTGGATCAGGATGCTCCAAGCACCACACAGGCTGACCTTGAACACTTGCCAAGGATGGGGCACCCACAGCTTCTCTGGGGAACCTGTGCCAGGGCCTCACCACCTTCACAGTAAGAATTTCTCCTAATACCTAATTGAAATGTCTCCTCTTTCAGTTTAAAACCATTCCCCCTTGTCCTATCACTGTCTGCCCATGAAAAGACAATGTTAAATTCCTCTAAAATCTGTCCTTAGTTTTTCCTCAGCTGACTGTTTTCTGGGTTTGGATGAATGTGCTAAGAGCATGAATGCCCAGCTACCATGGTGAGCTTGTGTTAAATAGAAAAGCTGTGCAGTTCACAAAACTAAGAGCATAGCATTGACACATCTGGTTTGAAACTACTCTCATACTTCTGTGACCAGAAATCCCCCTAGCAGAGTACTAGGTCATGCTCATGAGAGATGAGCCTCATGTCTTACTGTAGCTGCATCTTGAGTGCATTGCAGATGCTCCTGTAATACATCAAGTCATAGCCTTAAAAAATTAAGGCTCGAAACAGTTTTTTTTCTTCCAAATATTCAAGAAATTAAATAAGTCTTCAAAAATATTCTAATACACATAATAAATATAAAATGATTGAGCAAAAATAAACATTTTAAATATGACCTTTTATATGCTGGCTAGTCTTTTAGAAGTCCTGAGACAGGGTGGCGTAGTTAAGGCTTTTTTTCTGAGAATATATTGCTTCTGTTAATTTTTCCTTCATTCCTCACATGCTTTGCCACACAGAAGCATTTCCTAGCATTAATTTTATATATCATTATTTTAGCTTTCAAAGATTGAAGATTCTCATAGCATGAAACGGTTGCATGGAATCATTATATGAAATTGTTCCAAAGTACTTTTATTGCAAGTTGACTTGTTTTTGGTCCTACAAAGATAATAGCAAAAAAAAAAATTTAATTAGCCTGCAGAAGTGCATTTTCCTAATAAAGAGCTAGGGTTTGTCACTGCTGATTTTAATGAGACATCTGGCTAATATCAGTTAGTAGATGCTGCTAGAAAAATACTCCATTAATTGTATTCCAAGTTGATCACTGTGTGAGCTTTTGAGATAAAATATAATGGTGATTACCCTCAGTATAAAAATCAATTGACAAACTTTCTCTTTTGTTTGCAAGCATTTCCCCTGTGAGTCCATCAAGGTTGATCTTTCCTAGCTGAATAACAATATCCCTTGAGAGGAAAATGGCAGTATCTCTTCATTGCTCCCAGGAGATGTTGTCAAAGAGCAGGGGATGTGCATAAAAAGTGGGAGGGAGGAAGAGGGTGAAAGAAGGATAATGAACTAGAGGACGTGACTGATGTATTAAAGCCTTCAGGAGGAAATAAAGGAAGTCGAGTTGACTAGAGAAAAATATTCTGATTAAGGAAAAAAATCTTTGCTTGTTAAAATTTTCTTAAGTGTTTGGCAGTTTCATTTCTTAATATCCAGTCTTTCACTTGGGAGCCAACAAGAAGTATGAATATGAATCTTTGGTTCTAACCTTAGGTGAAAATTTAAATTTTTAAAGCTGGAAGTTGGAAATCTGGTTTAGGTACCACAGTTAAATCAATTGTGAACACCTTATTTCTGAGTAAAGGAAATACTGCTCTACCATGTTACAAAGCAGGTTTTGTCCTTTTCATCTGTTTACTTATCCTCTGCTGATGTCCAGATTATTCTTTAAAACACAAAATTGCTGGGTTTTAATTGCCAGGGGTTTCTTTTCCCTGTGATAAAAACACAGCAACTCTGATGCATGGATGACAAACATTCCATCTCCATGCTTGGATAAACTCCATCAAAAGCACATTATCTCCCACTTCTGTGGCCAGCTGTCTAATTGTATTTGTTGTAGCCACTCACTGTTGGAACATGATACTAGTGAAGAGCAAGAATGATAAATTACTCACTGTAGGTGATAGTGATAATGATAATTTTTAATTTCCTTGTTCCTAAGTGAATTGGTAAGGCTGCCTTTTTCTCATAAGGAAACGAGCAGTCTCATTTGTTTTGTCCTGTTAAAATGCTGCATTACAGCCAGCCATTTTATTTAGGAAAAAGACCTTAGTATTCAGATGTATTTGAATTAAAATTTAGACTTTTCTTTGCATCAGCTAAAGGCTCTGAGTGGAAGAGTGTAAATAATGTGTACTAATACTCATTTATTGTATGTTGAAGCTTTTTGGTTTTTTATTATATTTGCTAAATTTTACATGAACAAATAGGGAGGAAAATGAAATCATTTAGCAGGGAGGGAAGAAAAACAGTTTGAAGACAAGTGGATCTTACTGGGAGGACCTGCTTGATTTACAGATCTGTGTGATGCTGTCAGAGATTTTAGTTTTGCAGAGGTTTTTCAGGGAAGACTGAACCATTTGCTCAGTTGGTCAGAGCATGGTGCTCATAATGGCAAGGCTGAGGGATCAATCTCATATAGGCCATGAACTCAATGGTCCTTGTGTGTCCCTTGCAGCCCAGAATATTCTGTGACTTCCACTGCTTCATGTAAAGGCAGAAATTCTAATGGTTTATACCAAGCTTTTTTGCAAAGCACTGAGAGGACAAATAATTAGAACTATGTTGTGCCTTGAGTACTTTTGCAGAGGTGTACAGAGAATTCTTTAGATTGGAAAAGACCTTCAAGATCATTGAGTCCAACCTCCAACCCAGCACTTCTAAGTCCAGCACTAAAGCATGTCCCCTGGTGCCACATTCACATGACTTGCATCACTCCAGGAATGGTGACCCCACCACTTCCCTGGGCAGTCTGTTCAATACCTGACAGACCCTTCAGTGGAGAAATTTTTCCTAATATCCAATCTAAACTCCCTTGGTGCCACTTGAGGCCAATTTCTCAACACCTCTTCAGGGAATTTTAAAGAGTGAGAGTGTCCCCTCTGAGCCTCCTTTTCTTCCAGGCTAAGCATCCCCAAGCCCCTCAGCTCCTCCTCATCAGATTTGGGCTCTAGACCCTGCCCCTGCTCTGTTTCTTTCTGTGAAGCCTCTCCAGTACCTCGAAGTCTTACATGTGTTGTGCAGAATCACCTGGCAAGTTTTAGGAAGGCTGAGTGTGCTCTTTGTAAGGAGTCTGTAGGTATCTGTGTAGCTGGCTTGAGATCTCTGGCCTGAGGCAGACAAAATATGACAAAACAGCTCAAAAGCAGAAAGATCTCAGAACACTGACAATATAATTAAAATGTTAAGCATAGCATTGTGTTTGAATGAGCATATATGAATGTACACAAACTATGGAGGACCATACAAAACAATCCATTTCTTGAGAACAGCTGGTGAATTTAATACCTCCTACAGGATGTCTGTCCAGAAATAAAACTGAACTTACTTCATGAAAATAATGTCTAATTTGGATAAATTTAGTGCCTTTCAAAGTGTTGTTACTGGCAGGGCAACACATGAATCTATCACCCAAAATCTCCATGTGAAATCAGGGAGAGGAAAAGAAGAGAGTTGATGTAGGCTGGAGTTACTGGGAGGCTTTGGCATAAGGTTGAGATGGATATTATTGCCTGGATATATGCAAATAACTGTTTCTGTTGAACAGAAGGTTTAAATGTTTTCAGTTTCTTATTTTAAAAGGGTAAGCCACGGGCTATGTGCATCAAAGTGGGGTATATTTATTCAGTGCTTTTTTGCTTTTTGTACTTCCTCAACTGTAATTGGCTTGTAGAATAGCTGTCATAGGGAATATTCGACAAATTTTGCAGGTGTTCAGTAACTACTGGGTTTGGTATTAGACTTCTTATTTTCTTAAAGGTTTAAAATATGAGAGATGGGGACTACACTGTTGGTAAAAACAAATTACATAGTTGTAATCAATTTCAGAAAGAAAATCATCAAACCAAATGTGTGTGTGGTTGGTTCTTTTAGTTGGCTCAAAAACATTTTGAAAATTATTAATGAAAGATACTCATTAGATTTCTCAATTGCAATATGAGCTCTTACAGTTAGTTTTCAAAATGTCATTCAAACTCTTCCTTCAACGTATTTAACTTAAAAAATATAATTTCTGTTCAGCTAAACAGGGCTGGTGTTGTCTCTTGACACAACTCACCAGAGTGTGTGTTTCAGTTTTGTGGTGCCTCCACTGCCCAGTTTTAACTGACAGAATTTTGGGGAATGCCCAGAGCTGTTCACAGGAGCATATCTTCAGGAACTTGAGCAGTATTTTTCTATTTTTAGTTTCTTTTGGCTCAGCGATTGTTTCAGTGTTCAATATTGAAGGACACCTACCCATTTTAGAACATAATAAGAAGAAATTAATGGATCAATGCAGAGCTCTTGTTCTCTGTTATCCCTGGAGCTCTGATTAAGGCAATCTTTGTGATGTGATACAATTATTATTACTACTCTGGATTAGCTATTCAAAGCCAGTGTTTCAGGTTGTTTCAGATAGGGAAACCACTGATACTGTAAAGAATAAAATAGTTATTTATCGAGTCATTTACAAAAGATACAAATCCTGTTTCCCTTAACAAAGGGGAAGCAGCAGGGAACACTTTCTTTGCTTTTAACTGAGTTTCTTTTCAACTTGAACTTGACCCCAAAAAATCGTTCTCGTGGCAGCAGGTAGGGTGTTTCTGTCACCTCTTGTTACCAAGTGTATGGATACTTGCATCCACCTTAGCTATGGTCTGTGTGCCTGGAGATTTTGGTTTTTTGATCCAAGATGTAGCTTGACTGTCTCGTTTTCTCTGGAAGATAGATTTTTTTTTTTTCTCCTCGATGCATTTTTGTTTTCACAACCTTGTTTTCCTGCAGTAATCGTGTCCTAGGTCTTACTTGTAAGTATGTCAGCAGTATTGAGCTGATGGTTGAAAAATATTTTGTATTACTTGGTAGATCTCTGACTAATGTCCAGAAAAGATTGTGCATCCATAAAAGTAGTCTGATGGGTCAATAGAACTTTGTCAAAACCTTCTCAATCTTTACTCAAAAGGCATATTAGAGACAAGGCTTTAATTCACTTGGGAATGAGATTCTCAGATTGAGTGATAGGACTTCACTCGAGGGCTGGAGGAGTCACTCTTTCCACTGTCTGATGCTCATTTTTCATGAAGGGCTCTCAGTGTCTCCATAGTTTGTTTTGTATTTTAACTCTTTAGCCACGTTGGAATTTGGAACTTGCCAGGCTTGTCTGGAGTCTTTGTTGAAAAGCAGGTGCTTTAGCATAGTTTACTGTTTTAATGCATTGTGTTCTTCATTGTGTTGGCAGCATCTGTTTTGGATTTAGTCTAGAGAGAAAAAATACGAGAATGACTTATTCATATTATATATTTCATAATGATAAAACCTTATACCCTAATTTTGTAAGCATGTTTTACTTTTTTTCGTCACTATTTTGTGTGAATCTATATGGAGGGTGTGCTATAGAAATTGTCCTTTTTAGCTTTTCAGAACAACCAGTTTCCTGGTCCTGGACTAGGAGAAAAGCCCTGGTGCAGTAAGAGAGAGGTTACAATAGGCTGTTTGCAGTGGGTTTTCATGGAGCAGCTTGCCACCATTGCCACCATTCTTTGTTTGAAGGCAGCTGATGTGGGGAGAGTCACTTCCTCCCATGGCAGGGATGGAGGAGGGAGTCCCCAGCTGAGTACCTTCAGCTCACTGTGGTTACTCAAAAGCTCTTCTTGGGTCATTTCTTCAGGCTGATGTGATAGAAAAGCACAACTGCCTTGGCACCAGGGTCTGTGTGCTTTAGCCTTTTCACAGGATAGGAGGAAGCAAATAAAGATGAGCAAGGACAGGATTTCACAGGTGAAACTGAACTGGTTATTGTATTAGCATCTTCCAGTTGTTTATTTGGGTTTCTGGGACTCTCACAAGCCATTTTTTGTCAAAAAACCAGTGTAGCATTAAAAGACTGAGAGACTAATAGTGTCACTGTGCTGTTTTGTTTGTGAACATTTTATATCTATTAGTATTAGGAAAAAATTCTTCCCTGTGAGGGTGCTGTGGAGCCTGCCACGGGTTGCCCAGAGAAGTTGTGGCTGCCCCAGCCCTGGAAGTGTCCAAGGTGAGGTTGGATGGGGTTGGAGCAGCCTGGCTTGCTGGCAGGGGGTTGGAACAAGGTGATCTTTTAGGTCCCTTCCAACCCAAACTAGTCTGTTATTTCTTTTCCTATTCAGACTGGAAGAAAAGTCCCACTAATGAATTAGGCACTGAAGAGAGAGGCTCTTGAGGTTAGGAGTGGGATGGCAGGAGGGACAGAGAAGGAATCATACAGGAGAATTACAATTAGAAACTATTAACTGCTGGAATGGCCAGCAGAAAGCATTTTTTTCCTTATCTGTGTGTGTAGCAGAGGAAGAAAATGATTCCCTGCCTGGTTGTGTCTGTGTCTGTTCACAGGCAGCTCTGTGGAAGTTCCTGTTTAGCCCCACAGTGAGTGAACAAATCACTCAGAAGCCCTTGTGTACTTGGTGCGTGTTTGCTGAGGGTCATGGACAGGACGAGGACTGAGTTTTGTGCTTGTGAGTTTGCACATCTCAAGGGCTGCTTTCTCATATATGGTTCTGGTTGCAGCTAAGGCATGTGGGTTGTTTTGGAAACTCATACTATAAAATCTGATGTGTAATAAAATGCAGTTACAGCGGGCTGAATATTCTCAGAGAAAAGGTGTAATGGCAGCTGCTTTTTTTGTTGTGGTTTTGTTTTTGGAGGTTTTTTTGCCTAGGATTTCTAGCATACTTGAAAGCATAAATATAAGCTTGTTTCTCTTGGTAAACACTTGAAAAGGAGTAGAAATTCCAGTAAATGAATCTATGAATCGCAGAATTTTTCTTGAGCATCCATCACTATTATTCTGTTATGGTATTTACATTTTCACCTCGTTTTTTATAGGCAATTGCTGGTTACTTCGATGTATTTTTTGAGAAGAACTGCAACTACAAGGTGAGTATTTGGAGTTATGCATTTTAAAAATATCTCTGAGGGATGCAGATTTTATTTTGCCTCAGGGTGTTTGGCAGTGAGTCTCTTGCTGTAGCAAAGACTTCATATGAATTTCTGTTTGGTAATTGATTGATGTGGTGTGATATGAAAAAGGTTGTTTTTAATCAAACTCTTGAACTCTCCTGTTGCAGGTCTTGTTTTCAACTGGTCCCCAGTGTACCAAAACACACTGGAAACAGACAGTTTTTCTCCTGGAGAAGCCAATTCCTGTAGAAGCAGGTATATTTAAATTCAGTTGGGTGCAACAATGGTTGTGTTACAGTGCTGTTACCATTAAATCTAGATATAACATACTTCAAAAATTATATAAGTGTCAAAAAGAACTAGTAAATAAATCTTTCAGCTGCTGTTGAAGGAATTTTTTTGTCTCATCAAAGCTGGGAAGTATCTGTATACAAAATTCTTGTTTAAAATTACACATAAATGTATGCATAAGTATCTTGTAAGTGGGCATATCTTATATCTTATACTTGTATAGCTCCATACTGGAATTTTGGTGAGAGAAGTTCTGTGTCAAAGCAGTTCTGATGCAGAAAAATGTAGGACCAGAACACTGCTATTGACATCCTCTTAATTTTGACATTGCTAATATTCTGAAGTATCAAATTTATCAAGTGATTGCACAGGATCCATTGTAGCCCTCCTGAACTGTCCTGTATTTAAATGGATTATGAATGTATGCATGGGTTGTATCTGCCATGATGGGGTTACTCTGTAAAATGAAAAACAGTTTTAAAGAACTCACAGCCATGAATGTGAGCCATTGAAGAATTTAATGGTTTTGTTTGATACATTTTTATAAAATGGTTAAGTACTGTAATAAGTTTCACTTTGAATTTGATGCAAGTAAAAAGGTTTTTGTTGTCATCAGGGATAAGCAAAATTCAGATGATAAACTGTTGAGGTGATGTTTTGGAGACTAGAAAATGATGCTTGTTAGTGGTTTTATTTGTTCTATTTGTGAAATCTTGAAAGTACATTTTATACAAGTAGTCAAATATTCCTTGCTTTATAGATAAAAGTATATCCATGACCCTCATAGAATGGTCATGCAACAGGATGGACATGCAACAGGTCAAGAATTAAAAGTCTTAACCTCTTAGTCCTGTAGAACTTTTTTTTCAGACTCTCACAGTCTTTTTATAATCCAAGGAAATGAAGTAGTTACATTTTGATATATTTTGATAAATATTTTATTTGTGGCCATTTGGCCACTAGATACTCACCACTGCTGAACTCTCACCCAGTGATGAATCACTTGTCTTTGGGGGCCCCTTATCTTTACAGACTAGCAGGGCCAAAGGAGGAGCCTTAGAATGGGGCTCATTTCTGCTGGTCTGTTAATAAACTCATGGTAAGGCGTGGCCCTGAGCTGAACAGTTTGTAAATAGATCAGACATACTGGGGAAAAGCATAGAAAAAATTGTGTAGAAGCTTCTGCACTCGACTGAACTGCTTTTATAGTTGCCTCTTCCAGCTACCAGACATGGCAGCATTTTACCAGGAGCTTCTTTCCTGGAGGCACTGAGGTTTGTGATATCTGACAAATAATTTCTGTCTCTCATGCTTTGACTTTATATTCTTAAACAATTTTTATTTGCACTTTCTTAGGTCCTGTCACTTCTTGGGGTACATCTGTGGTTTGGTGCATTCATACTTGGCTTGTGTTCTCTTCACATTCTTTTTCTAGACAAGGCTGACTAAGGTCTCCTTACTGCTACTCATTAAATCTCAAAGTCATAGAGTGAATTTTTTTAAAGTGCAATGACATTTGTTAAAATATGCACATTATTTCATATTACAGAGATCATTTGACATTTTTCAACTGTGTGAAATTACTGGGAGGTGTGCCCCAGCCTAGAGTTCTGGTTGAGGTGTGGTGACTTTCTGAAGGCAACTGCAGAAACAATGTTCTCTGAAACAGTGAACACAACCAACTTGACCTTCAATATCACTTGTGCTGTAACTCCTTCCTTCCTTTTTATTAGCTCGTATTTCTTAACATTGTTCCCATAACAAATCTTGGTACAGCTGTGTTTCTCTTTATTTCTGCCTGTCTCCTTCTCTTTGTAATTATTTGAGTTCCCCTTTCCTACCCTTTTACCCATTCTGACTGCTTTTATATCTTGCATGAAATTACCAATTAAATCTAGGATTGTCTGCCTTTTGCTTCTAGTGTTAGAGAACATTCTGAGAGAAACTCCTGATGTAATTTCCTTTTCTTTTGTAATCCCACTCTTAATTTCTGTGGGATATTTGTTGCTCATTGATGACATAAGCCCATCAAGCAGAAGGTTTATCCTGATATGTATATAGGAATGTATAATGTTAATTTATGTGATTTTTCTGAAAAAAACACTCCCTCTGACTTTGATACTTCTCCTTCATTGTTCCAAAATTCTTTTTCCTCAAGACATGTTGCTATAAGTACAGATTTCCCTATCTTCCTCATCTGTATTCTTTTCTTTGTCTAAATAGTAACTTGAATATTCATCTTGATAATTTGTGGTTAGCCAAATTTTTTGTTATTTCAGTCTTTCCATTTTCTCAAGTAAACAAACAGTTCAAACTCATTTTGCAATCTATTTCAGCTTGCATCTCCAGCAGTTTCTCTTGTCCCATCTATTAATGAATTAGCACTGCTTGTTACCCTTTCCCACTCAGCCTGGCATGTTCAACTGAGCTCCACTGTGAGTGCACTGAGCTTTTAGGGAAACCCTGTCTTCAAAAGGGCTTTCCTCAGTGCAAGTTAACTGGAGGCAAAAGTAACTGTATTAGATTAAACACATTTGCATCATTTGAAGCCTTTACATCCATCTCTGTGTTTACTGGTATTCATCAGCCCTCTCTATAAATTCTTAGATTCAAAAATACATTATGGCAATGGGAGAAACTTCAAAGAAGATGCACTTTTGACTAAATATATTCATAGAATCATTAAGGTTGGAAAAGACCTTTAGGATCATGGAGTCAAGCCATTAACCCAGTACTTCCAAGAACACCACTAAACCATGTCACTGGGTGACACATCTACAGTTCCCTGGGCAGCCTGTTCCAGTACTTTATAACCCTTTCCATGAAGAAATTTTTCCTAATGTCCAATCTGAACTTCCTCTGGTGCTACTTAAAGCCATTTCCTCTTGTCCTGTTGATCATTACCTGGGAGAAAAGCAACTCCCACCTGGCTACAAGCTCCTTCCAGGGAGTTGTAGAGAGCCCTGAGCCTTTGAGCCCTCCCAGCTCCCTCAGCCACTCCTCATCAGACTTGTGCTCCAGAGCTGCCCCAGCTCAGTTCCCTTCTCTGGACACACTCCACCACCTCAAAGTCTTTCTTGTAGTGCAGGACCCAAAACTGACCCCACCATTCGAGGTGTGGCCTCAGCAGTGGCCAGAACAGGGGGATGGGCACTGCCCTGCTCCTGCTGGCCACACCATTGCTGACACAGGCCAGGAGGCCATTGGTAAAAATAAACTCTTCTTTTTTCTAGTAAATATTGGGAAATAAACAGAAATAATGCAATTTGAGTCTTAAAATAATTGGACCGGTGTTATCATGGTGGCATTTGATTGTAGCTTTCTAAAAGGTTGTGAAAGAAGAATTTGCTAGTGGAAACACAATTAAATGTTTTCTTGTTTTGAAAGTATCTTTCAGACAGGGCAGTGGCTGTTTTTGCCCAGTGAAGAAAAATGGTTCCCTCAGATTTTTAGTTCCGAATAAAATAGTAAGGCTGACTAAAAGTCCCTTATCAGATGCTTTATAGCTTTTGGGGCAATGCCTGGAGTGGCTATAAAGCACTGATTGTATTTGGTTTTTCTCTGTAAAAGAGGTTGAGTTTATAGATATCCAAACCTGCTGGGTATTTAACTGGAAAATGCTCCTTTATGCCATAGCAAAATTGTTTTGTTCTGCAGTGTGAACTAGCTAATTTTCTCAGCTGTTTGATGCCAGCGTATTTGCTGTAAAAATAGATCTATTTTCTCAGCCATAAAAAGGACTGAATGTTTTGATCTATTCCAACGATAGCAGAATCAAGCAGTTGCAAGTCAAAGGATGGGTCTTGGAGCTCATCCTGCTTCCTCTGCTGGTCCTGCTGCAGCCTGCACTCCACTTAGGATGTTTGTGCATCTCTGGGATGGAGTGGGAGAGGTGAATTCTGGGTCCAGAGGTCTGGACAGTGAGGCAATAAAAAAATCTACACCTTGTTAATTGTGATTATTTGCCACTGAGTTTCAGCTTGATACCTGTGTTAGATAGCTTTGTATAAAATGGATATATGCAAATGGATATATTTAATGGCTAATTTCTGTTCATTTCATTTAGATTTAATGTGTGAGCAGGGGATAGCCTCCTACTACTCGTGTTCTAAAAAAACAGTTTTCTTCCTCGTGGTCTGTGACAAGGGACTTGAAACAGATTTTCAGTCAAGTAAAACAGAATAGCATCAGCATGTTGGATGTGCTTTAACTGTTTAGCAAGCAATTAAAATTAAAAAAACTGGAGAAAGAAGCAATATATCCTGGGTTTTCTCAGACAAAACAGTGATGTATTGTAGACTCCCTACAGAGTACGAGCCTTCTCATAGAGCCTTTTCAATAGCTTGAACGTGTCTTTATTTTGAAGACTGAAATTGAGATGCCAAAGCAGTATCCTTTTCTCCTTAATGGTCCAAAAATAAGTCTTTTCCTTTTGTTGTTTGTTGAAATATTCCTGCTAAGCAAACAAAAAATCATGTCATTCTTATTTGGTTGTCTCAAGAATTTACTGAATTCAATCTCTCATTGAATTTCAATTTCAGTGAATCAAATGCTTACAAAAATTATTTTAAAGAATCCTTTCAGTAATAATGCATTAAGTTAAAACCTACCCTGTATGCAGGCAAATTCTATTAGCAATAAAACAGCCTATTGTCAGCATTGTGTGTTCTTATATTGCCTTGCAGTGAAAATAAAACCTTGATTTGTTTTTCTGTGGTATTAAAGGGGCTAGCACAGCAAAGCTGGAGCAGAACTCACATGACCAAGCTCCTGTAAAATCCTTGATTATCTTCAACTCCCCAGTCTCTGTAATTAGAAAGCTGTTTGTAAATTTACAAACTGAAAGAATGTTGATTTGTCTACTTAGACAGCACTATTAAAAGTAGGAAAACAACACTGGCATGATTAATCTGTCTGAATGTTTTGATCCTATACTGAAATACTTCAATATTGTGCATCCCAGTTGGATAATTTGGCTCCTAATTGAGATTTTAGTGTCTGTTTGCCTGTCTACAGCTGCAACATTGTGTCTATAGTAATCTGTCTCTTGTTTATTTACAAGTGGCACCTCCAAAAATTATGCTGGCTTTTAAAATCTAGTGAATGTTAAAACCTGAATTTTGAGATCACACTAAGTCTGGCAAGTTCCTGCATTGTATTTATCAAAATCTCCATTTTAAAATGACCCTGCTGACTTTTCAGAAACATTTCTAGGGCACTAAATTGAGAGAATCTCTTCTCCTGGCTGTTCTGTCTCATTGAAAGAGAATAGAAATCCCATATTTAGACAGGAAAACTTGGATGGACTGAGTACACAGATGTACCATTTTGGGAATACAGGTCTGTCATGGTTTTGATTCAGGGCAGAAACACTGATTTACTTGGGAGAGGAGACTTCTCTCTTCAGTCTATGGAGATTTCTCCATAAGAAACAGTTTTCTTGTGGCCTTGATGTCACAGTGATCAGCCATCCAGGAGAATGGAAATCTGATCACGATGTAAAAAATCCCTTCCTCGAATAACAGTCTTCCCACAACCATTATTGAGGACCATATCAACTTATGGGGCGTACTTTAATGACTATAACAGTTCAAACAAAAGCTCTCTTCATCTTTGAAAACAGAGGTCTTTCTTCTTCTTCCCTGGGGAGCAGCAGGGAAGACTCTCCTCTATAGTCAAAACTGTGGGATCACAGCCACTTCAACATCTGCTTACTTTAGCACGAATGCCTCTGCTCATCTCTAGAGTTAGAACATTCATTCACCCTGTAATACATCTTTATGTGTTAAAGGGAAACAAGAGTCTCCATAGCTTAAGAATTGCAATCCACTACTCTCCTCCTTGTCTTATCTGGGACCTGACTCTTCCCTTTGTCTGACCTTAGTATTTTTATGCTGTTTGTGTGCATATCTTCATCTTTTCACTCAGGAGGGAGAACAAAGTGTCTGCAAGTCTCATTCTGGGCTGTGAAAGAGTTAATACCTTGCCTGGGCAGCAGCTGGAGCAGTTGGGGTGGAATATTTCAGGCCACACTGGGGCCAGGGCCAAGATAGCAGGAGCCCAGCAAGAAACGGTGGTGGCTGCTCTGGCTGCATGGCTTTTTTCTGGCAGCTGAAAACAACTAAATACAGCTAAAAACAGAGCCAGACCCACGGGCTGTGTGGAGGGGGCCCGGGCTGGTGTTACCTGTACTGGAGCCAGAAGGGAAAGAGAACTTTCCCAGGGTTTGTTCATTTTAAAATGTGAATCTCACAGGGGCGTGTTCATCTCTCTCAGTGGTTTAACCAGTTGTCAGTTCTCAAAACCAATAATTGATTGGTTTTTGTCAGACATAGAGGAAAACTAGCTGCTCCACTCAGAAAAAATCACTTCCATAGGTTGTCTTTAGTGCCAAACCAGCACAGGTTCAAACAGCAGCAACAATCTGGTATTTGCAGAATTTTGTCACAGTGCTGAGAGAAAGCTTGGGCCAAGGCTATACAGTTTGGAATCTCCACTGCAAAAAGTGGAGAATTAAGCCAGTTCTAGGTGAGTGAGTTTGGCCACTCTAACTCTACATTGTGGAGGACCTGGCCTTCATCATTCCCTGTGACAACTCTCTGTGGTGCCTGAGCTGTCTGGAGGTCTCTGTCCCCTGTAGTGCACACACATTACCTTAGGCAGCCACACAAGCCTGTCTTGCCTTGCCCAGCTGGCAGTGCTGACTTCTTTGCAGCAGCTTCATTCCTGGGTTGTCTTGGGCAGTTGAAATGTGTCAATTTGGTACAGAAACTCCTCAGAGAATATACTCAGAGCATGCATGGAGAAGACAGAACCTCAGGGTAGTTTCAGCAGAGGTTGAACAGTGATGCAACAGAAAGGTGTTAGAAAATAGTTTTAAAAGTAGCCAATCCAGAAGAAGGGTGTCACAGGTCAGATGGGGGATACAAAAGGCAGTGGCTTCTGCTCAGAGCAGAAGCTGCTTGTTGGGTCACACTGGGTTGGAGATTTAGTAGGAGAAGTGGCCAGAGAGGAAGGTGGTAGTCTGTGCACAGCTGCAGGTGCCTGCAGTTTAGGAGGATGAATGGGAAGATTAATGCTAAATTCCCGAGTTTAAGGGAAATGTTCTTGGTCCCACTGCCAACTGTTTCAGTGTTTTCTTGTTTTCCACTGTCAGAAGACAGGTGGTATATGGAAACCACTTCCTACCCAGTGTAATGCTTTTGAGACTTGCTGTTTTTTCTGTTGCATACTAGAACTCAGTGTTGTGTTAGATTTTGGGTCCAGTTATTTAAACTAGATGGTGTTTGAATTGTCAGCTTCCAGCAAAGACAACCTTGTTGTGCAGAGTGGTATCAAATCGTGCTGGTTTGTGACTGGAAAGGCACAAATTCACTCAGTAGTTCTTCAGAATGTAGGGGATTTGTAAAGGTACATTTCACCAATAGTTCAGTAGTGTGTGTTTAGCCCAAAGCCCACTGCGATTTTCTAGCAGCTCTCTGAAACAATTCCAGTGAGCACTTCCATAAGATTCTTACATTTTAATGGTGTTCAGAATAAATAATGGTTTGAATACTGTGTTCTTGTCCCACTGTTAGATCATAAACTATTTCAAGGGAAGAAAAGAAGGAAACTTGAAACACCTTGATTGCTGGCTGCCTTTGGTAACTCTTTGAATCTCATTCGGGATAAAAGAAAGAAGAGACAGCAAAGAGAAAGGCAGGGTAGTTCTCACATTACCAGCTCATTGCCATAGGTCATTCCAAGCTTTAAGTGGCTGTTATGGATATGCATGCAAGGGACTGTGTAGAATCTTTGGTTTTGATCAAATCCTTTGTAGACTGAAAAAATCATGATTTGTTGGGCCTGAGCACTCTTGATGATAGAGGATCTCTGCACTGAGAGATTCCTTGGCTCACAGACTGCAGGCTGGCCCCGTGTGTCATTGTATTGCACAGACATAAGTGACAGGTGCAATTGCTTACACTTTTACTGGTGGTAAAAGTCAGAACCAAAATAAACTGGTTCAAGTGTCCAGAGCACAGGTACTGCAGAGCTGCAGTCAGACATGCTTCATGTGACAGGGAGTCAGTATGGACACAGGCATGTCTTTTTTCCTGTGCTAGCCAAGCTTACACAGCACTTCTGAATTCTGCTTTTTCCATTTGGGGGAAAATTTCCAGCCTCTCCAGGGTATAATGAAAATGCAGGGAGGGGATGGTAATGGATTCAGTTTTGTCCTAATCAAACTGCAGTGGCACTGTGTGGTTTGCTTGCATTCAGCTGAGCATGATAAGAGCAAGGTGATGCAGCTGAGTCCCAGAGACAGCTTCCTCCAGGCAGCTCCTAGGACAGAGAATGGGGGTAAACATCCGTCATTTTCTATCTGCATGACATTGATTAATTGTTCAGAACTGCCTTTTCGTTACTGCTGTGGTTTGCTTCAGCCCTCAGAAAAGGCTGCTCAGAAAAGCACATTTAATGTGGTTACAGCATAAGGAATAGCTGGGAAAAAATGAATGGAACGCTTTGTACAAACCAAAACTGAGGGTTCTGTTCTATGAAGTCAGCTATTTATGAAATTATATTTAAATTTTTGCTTCATTTGTTTTATTGTTTTGTATTAATGTTTTAAATGGGAAGATTGAATTATGGATTAATTGAAATAATGGAATTTTTCTCAGATACTCTTTAATCTTACTGAATTGTTATCACAATGGATGTTAAAATAAATCGGTCATTTTGTAGCAGTTTTGAAAATCTGTGTGTTCAAACCAGGTTAAATTCCCTAGCTGGAGTGAAACAATAATGCCCTTTTTTCTTTATCTTGTTCTTATGTCTGGCAATCCCGTCTCTGTTTAAATAATCTGTGAAACCATTTTCCCAATTCTCTGCAAATTGCATTGTGTTATGTCTTTTGATTCCTAATAACAAAGCTGCACAGGACTTATAGTGGAATCTCCAGCTAACTGTTACATCATGAAAATACCCCAGAATGATTTTTTTTTTTTCTTCTGACCGTGGTACTACAGTCATTCTTGCTGATAAGCCTTCTTTGATATTTGTGCTGCAACCTTTAACAAAATGTCCTGCATTTATAATTTATAATTTGGAGTTTCTGTCAGTTTACTGTTTGTGGATGCAACTGAGAACTGTGTCAAATGGAGACCTCCAAAATGCTTCTGAATTTGAAACTAGCTTAGTTTTGAACTTGCTATTTGTTTTCATTTTTGCAATAAGAAAGCTTTTTAAGAGGATATTAACAATGGCTTTTAAAATCACAGTGAGTAATGAACAGCTGGAGAATAGTTTGGATCCAGTAAGATAGAAAAGTAGCAGCAGTGGATGTGGTGGTGTGAGCAACGAAGAATGGGGCAAGGGAGGCCTGATGGAAGAGTAGCAGGGAACTTCCTGCTCTGGATTTGGATCATGGTTTGCTGTCATGTGTTCAGCAGAATCATCTGTGAGGATGTAGCTCTTCGGGGTTTAAAATGGTGGGATGAGGTGGCTCAGCAGTGGAATTCCTAAATGTACATATTTACAAATGTGTGTGTTTATATTTTGTGGGTTGTATATTCCTAATTTACAAATACTCCTTAAATGAAAGGTCTTAGTAAGGACTGAAAAGAAATTGAGATTAGGTTTTTTCCTTCTGTGTGAAAGCATTTGTTCTGGGTGTAACTGAAGGACATGCCTATCAACTGTTATGACACTGACACTTTGTAAAACAAAACCTGCAACTAATAATGTATATACCTGAAATGCCACAAAGATTTCTCTGGTAGTTTCCTGCCAAATAAAAAAAATACCGGGTCAGAACTTAGATGAAATGCCATGCAAATACAGAACACATGACCCATACAGCAGGAAGGAATAGGCTTTTGTGGCTACGTGGTTTTAGTCCAAGTTGGTGAATGTATCCAAGGGACACAGTGGTTTTCCCCAGCCACATGTGAAACATTTGGCATATCAGTAATTTGGGTGAACCTCTAAGAAGTGAAGCATCAGCCACAACTCAGCACCTCTCCAGGTTTAACTGCAGTTAGTTTGACTTAGGTTTCTTGTCAAGAGCTCTGAAAACTTAACTTGGAACAGTTTCTCATGCAACATGGATGCAGTGCATCTTTGCTGTTACTGTGAGTGATTCAATGCTGTAACCAGAGCAATTCCCTTCTTATTTTTTCAGGAGAGGCCCTGAGAGGAAAGATCACAGTCCGCAAAAACAGGAAGGATCCACGGTCCCTCTTCATCACCCTCTCAGTGAAGGACACCCAGCAGACCTACAGCCTCCAGTGAAACTCTGTCCATGTCTGGGAGGGCTTCAATTCCAATGCTGCATTTGACTGCTGATAACTGTTCTGAAATACCCAGAAATGGTGAACTCTTGGGTTTGTGTGTATGTGCACACATGACAATATGGGAACTGAGATTTACAACAAAATCAGATTCTGCTGCTTCACGTGGTGTAAGGAAAGCAAGAAAGATGGGCTTGGGTTACCTGAGACTGCTAGGTGAGAAAAAATGAGCCTAAAGTCTTGCTATAAGGAAGAATAAATATGATCTCTCAATAATGTTTTATTCTTCCACTGGCAAAATCCTTGTATTATATTTTTTTATGAAAGAAGCAGCTAAATCATGTGTCAAGTGCACTTCAGCAGTAGCTGAAAAATCCCAATGGGAATAATTTTGGAATTCCAACTGCAAGATTGCAGCAACAAAGATGGTATTTTTACTACACTTCTGCAGTTTAAAAGTTGTACACATTTCAGTTACTGTTGTCTAAATAAATGAACCTAGTGTGATACATAATGCAGTTGCTGATTCCTTGTGTTCTGTGTAATTGGAAATTCTGTCTATCCTTTGATGGCTCATTTATTTGTGCCTACAGTTTTTCCTCTACTAACCTGTTGAGACATAGGTGGGTGGAATCGTGTATCTTAGCAGCTTTGGGAAAAACACAACAAACAAAAAGCAGTTGCTGGAAGGGTGGATTTGGTTTGGCTTCTTACAGAAACACTGGACACTCAAGGGTTGCTGTTCAGGAAAGGGGGGTGTGTGTGTAGGTGTTCATTTGAATTCCCTTTAGGCTCCTTAAATGTCCTCAGCTCACATACACGAATGCTCAGGTACTGATTTTAGATCCCTTATGCAAGTAAGACTGCACACAGTTCTTAAATTCTATTTTCAGGATAGGCTTTACTATAAAAAAACTTCATAAAAAATGAGACAATTACACACACAGAAAGAATGAAAGATGCAAGTTTTATTTCCCAGTAATATCTGAGAAGTGGGAATGTGCTGCAGTTACAAACATGGGTGAGTCTGTGTGCTGGTAACACTTGTCTACCTTGGTGACATATATCCATTTTGGTCTTATTCAGGGCCCTTCTAATTTGAATTTTTTTATACTTCTGCAGATTCTTTGTTTGTATAAATGTTGCTGTAGAAGGCAAGAAGAGAAGCAAAAGAATGCAAAGGGAAACCAGTGCAAAGCCCTGGTAGGCAGTTTATGTAGGGCTAAAAGTTAAAAGAAGCTTGAAAATGTGTAAATGCTATTTTAAAATAAATAAATAAACCCCCCAAAAAAACAACTCCACTGAGAACAGAGGATTTGGTGTCATCTAGCCAAAAGGAAAACGTTCTGGAAAGACTTTCATTAAAGTAAAGCCTGAGGAGGGTCATTTAATAAAGGCACTGGATTTTCAAAGAACTTCAAATACACAAGTGGACATGGATGTAATGGTGACTGTCTGTGGAAATAACCCATCAATTATAGGGGGCTTTTTCAGTCTAGCAGTTGAATTATATGGGATTAACCTGACAGCACAATCAGTTATTTACATTTCCTAATTGTAACTCTTAAGAATTAAATATTGTAGGAAACGGGATCAATAAACACTCACTTAAAGGGATTCTCATGATTGAATCAGAGGCAGAAAAGTGGAAAGTAACTATTTGAAGTAGAAATGCCCTTAAATTTGTCCTGTGACAGACAATAATCCTTCGTACAAATGTGATACTTTATTATATGGCACGTGTCAATGTGGCCAAAGTTGCAAATAATCTGTAGCTGAATTAAAAATAAATAAACAAAATTCTGGCATTCTGCATAGTTCATGGAAACATTTTCTCCAGGTGGTAGGAACAACTTGTTCATCAGTCATTGTGTATCAAGTTTAGGTATTTTTTAACAATTGGGGTAGCCACAATTTCAGGCCTAAATTTATTACTTTAGTGTGTGTTCCTGTATTGAGAACAGAGAGAACAAAAAGTAAGTTATAGAGAGCCTGAATTTCACTTATCATCTGACAGCATTTGTCTCTTACACCAGCTCATCTAAATTTACCTCACTGGATTTATTTCTTTTGCAACAACATCTTATGTGACAAAATCTTTTTTTTTCTTTTCCCCAACTAAGCAGTATCAAAATTATATATCCTATGGGTTAGATCTCTGTAACTTTGCAATTCAAATGAGGCATTTAGTTACCTGCCTCTCTTACAGGTCTGTTTTCTCCTTTCTTCCCTCTCCTTCCCTGGTGCTGCTGTGGGCAGATGCAGTTTTTGATGCAGAAGCAAACCCCACTGGTGGCTGCTGCTCTTCACTGCTCATTCTTCACGTCCTGATTCTCATCTGACATGATCCACAGAGCTGGTTACTGCTGGCTCGTTTCCAGAGCATCTCTCGTCTCTGGCCTTTGGGATTTTCCTGCTCTCATGTTTTTCATTAGTTTCCATTTTGTTTGAACTTCTAACGTGCCCTGACAGCATTCCCTTTTTTCTGATGACCACCTCTGTCGTGTCTTGTGCTGCTCCTCTTCTCCCTGATCCTTTCATTTGAAATGTTGAATGTGCAGCTATTCTTGGGAGATGCAACAACCCTTGTACAAATCTGATCTTTGCCTCAGCAGTCAGTACTGCTCAGAGTGTGCCTGACTTGCAGGCACAGCAGAGAGAGGATGCAGATGCAGCAAGACAGATACAAAGGGTTGTCACAGGCCTTGAAATCTATGAATAAGTTGTTGTTGCTAATGGAGAACTGCCAAAGCACATTTTAAAACTCTAATTGGGTCTATGATGCATATCTAGGAGGATATAAAGAAAAACTAAATACAATTGGTAATTTCAGGTCAGTTGTCAGATGTGTGAAGAATTAGAAGATGAAATTACAATACTTTCCTTAATGTGAAATTTCATGCATAAACGAAGCCTTTCCTTTGACATCAGAAAATTTAGGACCCTTAATTCACTTTATCAATTCATTTTATGAAACTTACACTCAGCAAAGGGCAAATGAATACATGGGGGTAAAGGCATGTCTGTTTTCCAAGAGGATAAAATTTGCCTGAGCCAAATTGCAGGTGGCAACTACAAATTTACTAGGAAAGTGTCTTCATTTGCAAAACCAGAGAGCCTGTGTGGTAGGTATTAGCAGTGTCATGTGAGTTTGTATATAGGAGCATTTTTGGGGGGTTATGGGGTTTGGGGTTTTTTTTGAAACTATGTTTTTGCTGTGCTTAATAATGATGTCCAGCACTTCTGAAAAATACTGCATGGACAAAAGCTTTTAATGTTTAATCCCATAGTTAACCTTTTCCTCGAGGAGTGTTCTTTATCAGCAGTTATCAATGTCTATTCATGCTGAAGCTATTTGCAGTATACTTAGCCCAAAGTTAGAGGAGTTAAGATTGACCAGTGATTCATAAAAGTTATTTTAATATTCAGATAAAACCTGAAGGATGGCCTGCCTTCTACTTGCAAATCTGTGCCCAAATTCTGTATACTTGAAGATAAATAACCCACCTGAAATGCTATGGATGCTTACAGCTCTACTACTTATTTAGATGTTAATGATATATTGGGTTTTTTGTTTTTTTTTAATCTTGTCTTCTGCAGTGCTTTTAAATGTTCAGCTAAGCTGCAAAATTATCTTGCTGCTTCTACCCATCAGAGAGCAGCTAAGCAAGACTGACAAACTTGAAAGCTTCTGCTCCTTGGTTACTGAATGACTCTTCAGTGAGCACCATGCTGGGGTCTCTTAACAGGATTTTGGTGTGTACACCTCAGTTTGACCTTCTAAATTCTGTCCTGTGGGGTGTGCTGTAATGAGACAGATCCAGCTTCTGTGATCCAGAGAAAAGCAAAGCCTCAATTTCAAATAAAGCTCTACAGAGGATTCAGAGAGCTGCTTTGGGAGATACAGTTTCTAACTAAAAATGTAGGCTGCTAGCGAGGTTTGAAGAGTTTTATTTCAAGGATGTTTCTCTCTCTCTGTTTAATAGTGCCTGAAGTTCCCAGCAGTAATGACTCTTAGCATTTTCTGTCCCTGGTTTAAATTATCTGAAGGAAAAATTGCAGAAGTGTGTCTTCCCCGAGGTTGTGGAATGACACAGCCTGGCTATGGCTGGCTGGAAGAGGTAGGAGGGGGAGTTGGAAGATCAAGGGTTGAAAGTAAAGGCTTGTGTGAAGAATAAAGTGAAGATTTTATTTTTAGGAACCAGGTTTAGAGGTACAATTTGTTACTGCTTTTACTACATGGATTAACTGCATAGTAGCAGCATTTAGGAGTTTTCAAAGGCACCCAAAAATAAAGTCGTGGCCATATATCTGAATACACAAACTTAGAAAGGAATGGCAAAGACATTTTATATTGTTTTGTTTATCCAGGCATTGACACATGTTAAAGCTGGTGAAGTAGTGACATCTAATTAAAAGACAAATGCCTTATTACATGGAAAGGGAAATTTAAGGGAAAATCTGGCTTTTAATGTTATGAGCACTGCAGACAAATTTGCAGGACTTATGTGATTAAATAGGTGTAGCAAACATCCAGTTTGAATTGCTTTTATATAACTGGACAGAAACCTGAAGATGATTCAGTTTTCCCAGTTTAGTAAAAGTTAAATACATACTGTTTGATATAATTTTTGACCTCACATTAATTTCTTAGGTCAATAATTAATTTCACAGGGAACCGTGGTATTGGTAAATACCAATTTAATGGTATTGTTGAGCAGCAAAGAGAAGGAGAAGCCTTTCTGCTGGTGAGGTACCATGCACACAGGAATTATTAAATAGGATATTTTAAAAGCTCATGCTTTTTCAGCACTTGAATGTAATGTGTAAATATCTGTTCCCTGGTGCCCACCAATTGGCTCAGACTTTTTATCTGCTCTGCTAATTCCCATATATCAAAAAAGAAACAAACTTCATTTCTATTGCTTTCTGAGTGGCAAAGGTGTTACTGGGTTTCTTTGAATTACTGATGCCTCCAGGTTCCAGTGCTCTCTGAACTCCTCCAGGGTAAATGAAAAGGCCTCACTCATCCCATTGAAACACTCATGAAACAATTTCTGGATTTATAACATTTCTACTGCTGTTCCTCTAACAATTAACCAAAGTAAAATAAAAGACTCTTAATGACAGCGATAACAAATTAAAGAGGAATAAAGCTTACTCAACATGTTAATTCTATTTTCCACTTGGGTACTACTCAAAACATCAGTGCAAACAAAGTAAGAGCAAATATGTCCCCTGGAAAGCAAACTGGCTGAAGTTAGCCTTTCACAAGTAAGAACTACAACCCAAATAAAATTACTCTCCTTGGATTCAACTGGCAGATGCTAAAATAATCCCCCTTCACATGGTGATTTTAGAGGCTTCTCAAATTATTTTGTTTTCTTCCAAGGACAAAAAGATGAAACAGGGGATACTCATATTTTCAGGGGTTTTTTTCCTTACCTTTCTGGCATCTTGATACATGATCCCTTCCTATACAAAAGAAGGGACAGAATTTTCCAGAGTGACTTGTATTAACTGAGAGAGATCACATCTGCACCCCAGAGTAATGTGCAGTGAGGAACAAGGTGTGGGTGATTCAAGTACTTAGAGGATACCCACACCTGAGAAATTACCACTGGTGAAAGCCCTTCTCATGGACAAAATGCCAGTGCTGCTGGAATATAATCTGTGCCAGGTGTGCTCCTCTTGGAATCCCTGAACCTGGATTAATTTGCTTACCACTTGAGCAGGTGATATCCATAGACCAGAATTACAAATAAATAAAATAAAATAAATAAATAAATATCTGTAAAATTGACATCATTCATCCAGTATTGTCCAAAAAAATTAATACTGGCTTCACTCTTTAGAACCATCACTCTCTCTTTGCAGTACTTTTCATTATAAAGTCAATCTTGCTAAGAATTTTAGCTTTTGCTTCTTTGTCCCGAAGTGTTGCAGACTGCCTGGATGAAAAAGGAGCTCTTTTCCAGGAGGAAAAGTGAGCTGGTAGGAGGCACACCAAAAAACCAAAGGTCCTGGGGGGCACAAGGAGCTCCATTGAAGCAGTGTTGATCCACTTTGGGTAATGATGGTTTAGGCAATTAGGCCTGAAATACAAGTAGGATTCAGTAAGTAGAATTGAATTCTGATTTAACCTTCTGATGGGTTATGCAAAGAGAGGAGCACTGAAAAGAGGGAATTTCTTAATAATATTGACTCCTGTCACAGCACTGGACATTCTTGCAACAAAGGCTACTCAACTGGAAAATTGGATATGAGGAGGAGGAGGACTTCTCTGTGACTCAGATGTTCAACTGTGCTGTACTGCTTGCCTGGGAATTAACACAAAGCCTTGCACTGAGGAGAAAAAGGATGCAGAGTTAAGTTTCTTGCCTCATACTAATACATGCACTGATGTTCATTTGGGGAGCGTGGTGCCTTTAGAACAGTCACAGCCCTTGTGTTTGTGGAGAGCCCAAAATGGACTTGGCTTAGAGAATAACAGATGTTATGTGGTGTCCCCAGAGGTAGAAATAATGCTGTTACCTTTGGTTTGCATTGCTTTGACCTCCTGTAGAGTGACAATGACCTGGGCTGAGCAGCCTAGTGGGGATGGGTATGCCCGTGCTGTTTAACTTCTCACCTGGAACAAACCAATGTCCTTTGCAAATGACAGCAAACCACAGCAGGGAACACACTGCCAGCTGAGGAAAATGGAAGAAGCAGGGGTTTGGTTAATCAAAGTCGTTTAAATGTCGTCAAAAACAGAGGATATTGAGATAAAAATGACAAGCTTCTTCTTTAATTATAGAACTATTCAGCTCTGATCAAAATTTTCTGCAGTGACTGGGGATTTTAATTATTTTATTGCTCTGATGAAGTTGATATTTTTACAAGTTTGCCCTTCTGAATGCAAGCTTCTCAAAAACCTGAAGGCAACCTCCTTCGTAGTGCCTTAAATGAAAGATAATTTAAGATTATTTCCTCTAAAACAGACTTCCTGAACATCATTTCTTCAGAACAGGTTGATCTATGTTTTAATATTTAAAAGGTATCATGCTTTTCCTCATCTTTCTATGTTAAAAAAGCCCCACAAGCAGATGATGTGGTGTGACGGTGGGAGTAAATAGCCCATCTTTCATGGCTTTCAGGTCGCCTTTTAATCCATTGTTTTGCTCAATTAAAGTTAAAACCTAAATGCAACATCTGGCTAAGGAATACACCATGGAGTTAGGGTTGTGGCTGAGCCCATCCCTTAATGGAATTTTGTGGTTTTCACACTGAACTGTTTTTCTGAATCAGATGTTTCATGCCTGATTTATTCATCCATGTGACAGTTAATTACTTTTGAAGTAATTGAGACATTATTGAAGGAAGTGGGTAAGAGAGCTGTCAGCAGGAAAATCTCCACAAAATCAATATTATAACATCATCTGGCACAGGCTGCCCAGAAAAGTTTAGGATGCCCCATCCCTGGAAGTGTCCAAGGCCAGGCTGGATGGGGCTTGGACCAACCTGGGATAGTGGAAGATGTCCCTGGCAGGGGGGTAGGGACAAGATCAGCTTTAGGGTTCCTTTCACACCAAACAATCCTATGATTCTCTGATCCTGTAGTCTGCTCTTGTCCTTGCCATCTGAAAACTTTGCTTCAGACAGTGGAGTAAGCAAGAAATGGCTGTGCTGTTATCCCAGTCCCACCATTTCTCTGCTCACATGGATTTCTTCCTAGCAACAAATTGTCATGACACTCGACAGAGTTGAGAAAATACTTTCAAACGACTTGGACGGGAGTTTATTAGGTTTTTGACAAAGTGCTACTCTTTGATATGCCTGCCAGAACACGCTGGCTTTTCTCAAGTTCTGTCATTGGCTCCTCTGGGACCACTCTGTGCTTGAATGTTTTTAATAAATTCCTGTGTTTGTACCTCATGTTAGAGCACTGAGAGCAAAATTAAGCCATTCCCATTAGTCAGAATGCCCGGCTAATATATTACCAATAAACCTTGTTTTCAGTAGGTCATTGCCAATCAATTTTCTCTTCAGCATATTCTGATGTTGCTGGCTCTATTTTTAAAGCACTGAAGTGTACTGATCCTTTGGAAATGGACAAAGACATCTTTTCAAATCTCCTTCCCCATCTGCATTCATTGTTTGATATGTGCAGCTGTTGTTATTTGGGAAGGATGGGAAGTGGTCAAGCATCAAACTTTTATTTGTTTGACATGTTCTATGCACTAGGCAACACCTCACCAGTCTCTTTGGAAAGGTGGAGAACCAGAGGGGCTGAGGCACTGGCTAGATTTATGGACCTTTTTGCATAAAATACTTTAAATACAGTCTCTTTCCAGAGTGCCTCACCTCTACCTGTCTTCCATAGGAATAAAAACTTAGATGGGGTTAGCCAAGTGTAATTTACCATTTCTCTAGAGATGAAGCCGAATTAACATGAGAAATGCATAATCCTAGCTGGTAACAAGAGTGTAGGTGACAGGAAAAGTTAATAAAAGGCAATAAAATACTACCTGCAATTTGGTGAAGTGATTACCTCAACCTAGAGCAGCATGTGGTTTAAGAAAACATCACCAGATCCTATTACATTTTCCTGTGTTTCACAGAAGCCTCTGCAGGACATATTTCTCTTTCCTCCTCACTCCCTGCAGCCTGTTGCAGCTCACACTGTGAAGCTATTTTTCATGCTCAGTAGCATGGAAATAGAAGGGAGAGAGATGAGCTGTTACCTGGAGGATTTTTGCAGGGGGTTATGCATGGATCTGGTGAAGGGCCAGGGGAGAGATGGTGCAGGTGACATTTCATCTTTCTGCAGTACATTCCAGGGACAACAGGTCGCTCTGGCTTGCTTTCCTCTGATTGTGTGAGATTTGAGATAAATAAACCACAGGGGTTAATACCACATTGCCATAGGTGTTAATACCATTCTGGCTCCAAATACAAGCTTCTATGTTTGAATGTTCAGTGATAATCACACCAAAAGTAAACACTGAGCATGCACATGCCCCTCTTTTCTGTCAGGGACTGTCCAAGGAGAAGCCATATGTTCAAGTCCTCCTGCCTGTTGTAGCTAGATCTGAGTTTTAAAGCAGGTTGTGGTGGCCTTGCTAGCCTAAAAAAAATAATTAGAGATTCTGGATCAGCCCTGTTTGAACACTGCTGACTCTGTCAGCTGATATCAGGAGCTGCTGGTAGCTTTCAGATCATCTCTGCAGAGGAAACAGTTCTGTTTTGCAGACCTTATTACTGCTCGTCCTTGGAGTGTACATTCATTTCCAGTCTGATTCTGGCTATTTTTGTTTCTTTCCCTGTATCCCACACCTGCTCCCAGCTTGTGATTGTGTCAAAGTTGAAGGGTGTGTTTGTATGTTCCTTCACTTTCTTGGGGGCTCTTTGCTTTTCCCCAGGATCAGTGCTGTGTGGTACCTGGAATTTGCTCCTCTGTTTGCTGCAGACCAAGCTGACTTGTGTCCTCTGTGCCTGAAGAGTAACCACTAATAATTGTCAATCCCAGCAGAAAGTTGGAGAAAGGAACATATGGCCAAGTTCTGTGAAATTCTCCAGGCTAAAGTCTCCAGACATCAAAATCAATTTAATTTGTCTATCTAAATGTTATTGCTCAAAGTTGAGTAATGATGTGTTGCTTGAAGATGAGCAAATTGGGTAGACAGAGGCAGGAGCCATCCTCCAGATCTAAGATATCTCTGTGTTGTCAGTTTTGTAACAATTCCTGTAAAGCAGTGAAAAATTTCCTCTGACACAGGAGAGATGAGAGTGCTGACATTGAAGTAATTGGTTAGTCCAGGTGGTTATATTGCAGATATCTGGGCAGGCATAACTTGTCTGGGGTTTGACCCTCTGGCTCATCATCCTCATGGCCATTCCCTTGCTGGGGACTAGAGTGGGGAGAAGGCAGCACAACCCCCTCACCTCACCTGGCTGGGTCCTACACCCATGGTGAGGTGGCAGAAAGGAAAAGCAAATATTTCCACTGTCAGAAAGTCCCTTCAAAGGATATCATCTCACATAATCCTTCCCATCCATCTGCCCTGTTGCAATTAATTTTATGATTGTAAAAGAGATGTTATTGTCACAATGCAGGTATGTGAACAAAAGGCTTCTCTCAGATTTTTGTATCAGCCTGAAGAGAACTGAGGCATTAGTATGAAAACACTTTAAACAGAGAGAGTAAGAAAAGGAGAAGGGAAATAAAAACGCCTAATAGAATTCTTAGTGTCACTCAGTGACACACCATACTGGGAGCTGTAATCCAAAAAGTTACAAATAATCATTTAATGTTACTTATATGCATTGCTTTGGTTATATTAATAAAAGCTGGATTGGATATTTTAGGGAAACCCTCCCAGTTAAGGCTTGGGCCCTGGCCAAGCTCTGGTCCTGGCTGGCTAGGGAAATATGCCAGGTGTTTCTGCACTGAAAGTGTAAGCAAGTCATTTTGACTTGCTAATTTGGTCTTTAAAAAGCTGGACCCCCTTTTGAAGTAAACTTGGAAACCTTGTCCAGAAAAGATTCTCCAAGAGGAAAATGAAATGTGAAATGGGGCTCCCCAGCAGTTGCAGACTCTGGGTGAAGGCAAAGTATTTAGGCAGCTGAAGATATTACCTTGCTTATTTTTGCTCAGTAGTGCTTGTTGTTTATTAGATGTATTGCTTTACTGTTCATAGTAAGAAAAGTGCATGTTGTGTTATACACTGTCCTGAATTTAAGACTGAAATAAATTCATGTTGCAGTTGATAAAACAAAAACAGAGGGAGTGCAGAGATGGGATATACCCCCACAAAAGCCTCATATGTTCTTAATTTCTAGAATTGCACTCAGAATGACCTAACCACTGTTGTGGCATGTGCTTATTTTATTAGTTCATTGTTAACATCATTGTAAATTGTTTGTTCCAGTGCACCCCTGTATTTTTTCCAAGTAGCTTCGTCCCTGAATTGTATCCACCTAGGAAGCTGCCCTTTATGGTATTCCCTGCCCTTGTTCTTGAACCTTCCCTGGCAGTCCTACCCTGGGCCAGTCCCTGCTTGTTCCACCCTTTGGAATCCCGCTATTCCTGGATGCCCCGCTGGCCCATGTGACCTCCCCTCTCCTCTCACCTGTCCAGACTGGCCCCAGGCAGGTGGCCTGATCCCCTCACTCCTCCCCCAAGGATTCCCCATTGGTGGTCTGCTTGTACCCTCCCACCAGTTTGGTTACTCTTTTTAAACCCAGATTTGCTGGAGCCTCTTTGCTCCTGACCACTTCAGCCTTGTTAAACCTTGTGTTGGAGCCTCAGCATCAGAGAACCTTGTCCTTTACCCAGCCCTGGACTGCAGCAAGAAACCTTCCAGTGCAGAGCAGGGGGCTCTGGACGTTCTGCTGTTGGTACAACCCCACAGTGACAATTCCCCACTCCTGGTGTGGTGCCAGAGAACACATTGAGCTAGCCCAGGCTCCAGTGGGCCACGTCAAACCGCTGTCCAACAACATTTTTTTATTCACAAGCTTAACCTGGGGGCAAAGATATGCTTGTGTTTCCACAGACTCCAGTCTATGATGAGTACCTGTAAGAGTGACCTGACCAACCTTGGTAATTCCAGCTTCATCATCAGCTCGTGGGGAAGCTGAGGGAACAAAATGAATGAAGCTTGTTTGGTTCGAGTGGTGGGACAAACGTGATCTAATGTTGCAAGTGTTCTGTTTCGTGATTCCTGTTTGTATAAAACAAAAAAAAAAAAGGAATTGTGGGAAGAGATGGAGTTGAGCTGTGGGCTGTGGGACACACCTGCAAATGCACATGGCAGCACATGGCAGCACATGGCAGCACAAAGGAGCACATGGCAGCACAAAGGAGCACATGGCAGCACATGGCAGCACAGGGCAGCACAGAGCATCTTGTGTCTGCCTGACCTTGGCAGGAGGTGTCACAGGCAGAGCCCTGTGGCAGAGGGGTCAGCCAGAAGCTGACAGATGGGTGAATTACATGTGGTCACCCCACAGAAGGACATTAAGGAAGCGTGTTGCTGACATGGCAACATGAGATAGGTCATGGAGGGGGAATTACCATATAAGGAAATACTGTGCCTTGAAAAAGTGTATAAAACCAGCTCATTTCTTTGAATAAATGATTCACATTCCCTGCCAGTCTGAGTCTGTGTCTCAGTCATTACATTTAACCACTTTCTTTTGCTTCAGTTACTTAACAAAGTGAAACCTCCTGGCTGCCAGCATAACCATATCCTTGTTTTGCCTAAAATGAAGATGTCTAATAGGTTTTGAAGTTAGTTGCCTAAATGCTTTTATCCCAGACTATTGTGGGCTACTCAAAGGTCACACAAGGGGATAGGAAATTGGATGGAGTCCTTGGAATTAGACCTGATCTCAGAGGAGATACTGCTGAGCAGCAGCAGAAAGGATGGGGATTGCTGCCCATGCTCATTCAAATTCCCAGTTGAAGTGATGTGCCTGAGGTCACCCAGGGGCTTGTGGCAGAGCTAAGCTCCAGTCTCAAATCACCCTGGATAGGTTCCTCCCTTTTCCAGTTCATCACTGCCTGCCTGAGCTGGGCCTGTTTGTCTGCTTCTTTAGCTGCAAAAGGGTAATGATGGTATTTAGCTGCATTCTGTTAAATTCTTGGTAATGTGATGAGAAAACATCTTTTGAGTGTTCCCGATAAATGGGACTTTATTAGGAAAGGGTAAAGAAAAAAGGTGTGTGGGAGAAGCTGATGACTGAAGTACCTCTGGCAATCCTTTTTTTTTTTTTTTTTTTGCAGTTCTTACTGTCTCACTGACAGGAACAGGAGTGAGCTGAGAATCTTGATAAGAAAATCATCTTGGCACTGAAGTCAGAGTTCAGTTTTCCATTATCTTAGATAGTGGATCACCTTGAATTTTTTGTATGACCAAGACATTAAGTGTATTTAGAACTCACTGTTGAAGCTATGCAGAATTTCAGAAAATGAAGCATAGGAATTAACAAAGTGATCATTTACACAATGAATTTTGTACCTTGGGAGAACAGTATTATTCTAATTGGAAATTTATGCTCAAGGGAATTAATAAACCTGATTCAATATATAAAGTAATAGAGTCTTACTTGTTTTTGCAGTTTTTAAGCAATTCAATGCCTTTGATTGAAACCAAATACCCTAAGTGGAATGCACAGATCATCTGAGGATATTTAAGTTTTTCTATTGTGAATAATGTTGGAATTGTCCCTCCAGAATTAAAATTGAAGGGATGCTGCAGCACTGAGGGGTCAGAGATGGTTCTGTGCTCAGTGAGGTGCAGACACTGTGGGATTGTGGAGCTCTGACAAGCAGCTGAGGGGGCTGTGAGTAAAAGCCACATGTACAGCTGTAAGCCAGACTCTGCTGTGATGTCACAGCCCCTCTGAGCCATCTGACAGTGTAATGAAGCTGAAAAGTGGCTGTGTAATGCATCCCTGTCTCCTGCTCCTCAGCCACAGGGATATTCCCAGCTGCTCAGTGCTGGCATTCCCAGCACTCTCATAGTTAAGGCTCAGACCCCAGGACAGGGGCTCTCTCTGGATTTACACGGGGTGGAAATGTTTCCACCAGGGTATTGCCACAGAGCTGTTCTGAGTAGACTGGGACCACTTCGATTCAGAAAGGGCAGTCATGCCCTCCAGAAAGGTAGCCCAGTGAGAGAAGCTGTAACTGAAACCTTCTCTTTAACATGTATTCCTCAAAAATAAATAACGTTAGATTTAATTTATCACCTGAAAAGTTCACTGCCGATGAGTGTCCTACAAACCACTCACTGACTTAGCTTTACCTTCCAATACTGGGCTGTATCAACCCTGGGCAGATGGGTTTCTTCAGCTGGCACTCTGCGAGATGAAGGGTGGGATTTTTCCATGCTGACAGAGGGATCACAGTTGTGTTATCTCTATGACAATCACCATATCCACTTCACTGTGTTGGGAGATTTCCCCTTTCACAGTGAAAGAGGAGGAAAATTAATGTGAAGAATCCATGCCTAAACAAAGTTAGAATTTCTCATGAGAGACCACGGAAAACATTTCTTTGGGTTTTTTTCCCAATCAGAATCCAAATGAGTGTCATGACTTGCCTTGTGAAACACTGAAGCAGGTACATTACTACGTGTATTACGTTTTTTCTTTAAATGGGACCATGTAGTCAATGTTGCTGATCCTGGAGAAAGTTCACACAGCCTCACAGAGGTGCATGCTGTGATTTTTCCTTTGACTTGGCAGTCAGAAGTGAATAAGGCAGCCAAAGGTGTTAAAATGGACCTGCTAGAATCTGGTCTGTGAGGTGGGTACTCGGGGTGTCCTCGCAGGACACCTGCTTGGAAAATCAACTTTCTCTCATTTTGTGATATTTGTGATATTTTCTTTCCAAATTTCTGATCAGGAGTTCAAACCTTATTGTGGTATTTTTACACAAGGATACCACAGTTTGAAGAACTGCTCTTTTCAGGTAGTGTTGTTTAGAATGTTAATCTCTATTAATACTGAAATTAAGCTGAGTTGATGCTTGATGGCTCAACACTGAGTCAGTGTGCCAAGCAAACCCACCTCTGCAGGTGGTTTGGGCACTTTTTACCAGTGAACCTTCCCTGTGGATGTGCTGTGATCGAATGTCCCCCCGTGTTCAGCTCCTTGTCCCTGTTTCCCTGTCCTCTGTCTGGCATCGAGTCTGCTGCCACAGTGAGCCAGGGTCTGCTCCAGCCTGTCCAGCCCCCTCTCAGGTTTGTTCTGAGGCTGATAAAGTGACCAGGTTGGTGACATCCAGGAACACTTGGCTTGCTCTGCTCAGCATTCCTGGGTGTGCTGCTCCTGCAGCTCTCCCTGCACAGACTCGGCATGGATTCAATGAGTCTTCCCTGTCTTTTCTTTGTCCTGACACAACTTACTGTGTATTTGTACTCTTGGAAGAAACTACTGCTCTTAATCCATTTTGAGCACCTCTAGATCAAAGAGAAGTATTTTTATTTTGTTTGCAATGTAAGGGCAGGTGCAATTTTATCTGAAGAGGGGGATGTGTTAAGATCAGTGACTGGGCTAAGTCTGGAGTTCACTGTAGCACAAGAAAAAATATCCTTGACTTGATTGCTTATGGGTTAATAATGGAAATCTATTTAGAGCTCTAAACAGCATTTACTTACCATTTTTTTATTAAATATATGCTTCTATTTTTTTTTTAATTCCCTGTTCTATTGCAAAATGAAATTTCAAAGCTGTGGTTATTATGTCCTATACTGAGATTACACCCTGTGATTAAGGCAAATGTCCAGACAAATGAAGAAACATGTATATCTGGGGGAAATAGCTATTAGGAGCATATATGCCTGGCCAGTGGTGCAGAAATTTCCTCCAGATGCTTCTGCTTTCCCCCACCTGATCCCCCTTTCTTTTAATTCTGTTACTTCCAGTGATCTCCGGAGAAGTTAAACCTCTCAAGGAACTGACTCCTTTTACAATAAGGATACCAGACTTTGATAATTATCTGAAAATCTAGGGGCTATCCAGTGAATTATGTGAGTTAAGGCAATTGGAAAGTGTAAGGAGAGCTAATAAGTAACAGGATGAGCCTGAGGAATTTCACAGGATAAAAAGAACAGGTAATTATCACCTGAAAGCTTTTTACAGTCTCTTCTTTATTTGAATATAATTAACTGAGAGGGGCAAAATATTGCAGCCTGGTAAGGTGAATCTTTGCCTTAAGAAAGGGGCCATACTCTTTGCATGGGAAAACTGTTCAGTGGAATTAAGCCTATACAATTTTTATATATAAATAAAAATATAAATAGAATAAAAAGGGATATAAATAGAATTAAAAGGGAAATATAAGAAATTGAAGGTGAAGTGTCCCTTGGCAAGGTCTGGCTTATTAACATCTACTTTTGCTGGTGTATATGTGTAACTCGCCTGAGTGAATACAATGTTGTTCTTGGCTTTGCATTATGGATTGCTATATCACAATGGTATAAGACCATTTTTGGTTATGAGAAAAGGCATAACCCTTTTTACATAACCCTTTTTTAACTTCTCCCTGTTACCCAAAACTGTAATTTCTCTGCAAGATCCCCATGCCCTGGGTGAGGGCAGGTTTATTCACTGGGGAGAGCCAGAGAACCGATGGAGACCTGCCCATTTCTTGGACTCTGAGCTGCAGCGAGAGCCCTCCTTGCTGAGGACCTGCCTGAATTCAGCGTCCTCTCCCCATAGAAGGGGCACGATCATGTGAAAACCACATCTGACTGCAAGTCAGATCCACGCGGTCCTCGGTGAGGATAGAAGCTGTGCATTTCACAGCTATGGCTTAACATCGCTGCTCTCATCGCCTTTAGGCTGTTCAGTCTGAAGTGGGTGTTTAAAGGCATTCTCCGGGCTCCTCACACTCATCCTCACTATTGTATTTGCCTTTTAGGTTTAAGAGAGAAAAGAGTGTAAATGGCCGTCCACTACGCAGAACTCCCGCCCAAAGGGGTTTTTTCTGGATTTGCCACGATTTCCCTGCCACAAAAACAACAACAACAAAAAAGCAGAGCCCGAGGAGAGGAGGGTAGAAGAAAACTTCCCCTCCCGCGAGGGGCATGGATCAATGTGCGGTGGGAATTACTTCCCGGAGCAGGCTGTCACTCCAGGGGTGGCATTTGCGGAGGTGGCAAAGGCTGCGGCTCGGGGTCGTGGGAGAAACCAGCGGGGAAGAGGGTGCAGGTTCTTGCTGCGGCTGCCTCCATCCCTTCTAGGCAAACTTTCCAGCGGAAAGGGAGGAGAAAGATTTCAGATCAATAGCTGCAATGCTTAACTCCGTCATAAAGAAGCCAGGTCTGGGGATTTTAGCGCAGGGATTAAAACTGCATCAGTGCCCATGGGCGTGTTTGGGATGTTCGTGGAGAGGTGTCATTGTTTGCTCCTGTCGTGACTTGGCTTTTTTCCACTGAGGCAGGGCACGAATGCGGCACAAAGCCAGAAAGGTGTCTGTGATGAGGGAACGGGGGGGTCGGGAGGCAGCGAGCACCTCTGGAGCCCGCGGGGCCGGGATCGGGTACAGCCCCAGACCCTGTCCGGGGGCTCAGCTCCGCCGCCTTCCTTCGTGCATTCCCTTATCTGCAAAGAAGGGGCAGGGGAAGAGGAAAGATAGCCAGCGAGGGGAGAGGAATAAATCAATTGCTGTTTTTCATCTTTGACAAAGTAATTAAGACTCTCTGGTCCGCTGCCCGGGCCGCGCAGGGGCCGGTGTGCGGGCAGCGCTTCCCCCGGGGGAGGCACCGCTCGCAGGGGTCCCGGGGCTCCTGCGGGGATCAGAAATGCTGTCTCCCCCCTCTGTTGGAAAGACCGCGACCTCCCTCCCAGCTGTATTCCCTTTGGGAAGAAAACAGGGATCCCTCCAGGCAGAGCAGTCTCACGTCGAGGGTGGGTGACTTGGCCGGGGCCGGGAGGGGTGGGCGGTGTTTGGTGTGAGCTGCAGGCAGCTGCTTTTCCTTAATCCCTCGGGCTGCCAGGGTGGTTCGCCTGCGGGACAGGTGTTCCGGAGGGACTGTGACAAGGAGCTCAGAAAAAATAATTTGGATGAACCTGACGGCTGCTAATTTGGGCGGTAAACCCTCACGTTGGAGGAAGTTGGTTTGGTTTTCAAAAGAACCGTAAATCCAAACTCGGACTTCGGACCAAAGCAGGTGTTTCCATCCCAAATCCCGTGTGAGAAGGCAGGGGCTGTGCGGCCCCGAGGGCCGGCCACGGACGGGTGGGACAAAGAAAAATGTTGGAAAACCGAGCCGTGCTTCTCCATGGGTCTCCCTCTTGACCAAGAAAGGATCCTTGGCTCCAGTGTTCAGCGAGAGCCTCTGACCGTGCCCCTCCCAGAGCTTTCCCTGGGGTACAGGAGAAACAGAGGTGCTCTTGACTTTTCAGAAAGTAAAGGAAATAGATTCCCTTTTTTTGAGGGGTGAAACTTCGATTTCACGTTTCAATGCTGATGGAGAAAGCAAAAATACAGCTTGGAAAATAACGTGAAGAGTGAGTTTTCCAGTTTTTGGAAAAACAAAAAAAGTCAACCCAATGACTCTAGCAGACGTTTAGGGGTCTTCCCGACCAAAATATCTCTTGGACTACTGCTTGTCGCTTTTAATTCGGCCCGTGCCTTTAGAGGCATTAATATAAACTGCAGGTCAGCACGGCTGAGCTAACGCTCTGCGGCTGGAGGATGCCTCGAGAAGGAAACGCCGCAAAACACCACCAGCTTCTCCCCTCCCTACTACAAAGCCAGCTTCTGTGAGCGCCCCTCGATTCCTACAGAGACCCGCGGAGAGTGCTTGGAAGGGATCTTAAAATTCATCCAACTCCACTCCTGCCATGGGCAGGGACACCTCCCACGAGAGCAGGTTGCTGTTCTGCGTAATAGAACAGAGGCAGAAAAAGTTTAAAGACGGGAATGTACAACAACCTGCAGACTCTCTGTGTAAAAATACCTATATGTGCATGTTGTAATTATACATCTCTGGTATAGGCAACCCCCGTGCTCCAAGATGTGTGAAGCAACATCACAAGCTAACGACAGCTGTGCTGCGAGCGTGCTCCGGAGCTCTGCTGGGAGCCAAAAGCATTTTTCAGCTGCGAGCCTGGCTGATCTTTTCGGCGAAAACCGATTTTCGCCGTTCTGCTTTGCTGGCCCGCAGCTCCTCGGCTTTCGTGGGGCTGTCAATAAGTGTGGCGAGCGAGTTTCAGCTGTCACCGCAGTGCCGAGCTGTGACAGAGGAAGCCGCAGCTGGAACAAAGCTGCCCTGTCCCTGCCGGGGTGGCCGCTCCTGGGGACACCGCACAGCCAGGGGCTCTGCAGCATTGGCTGGGCCACTGCGAATTTTTTTTTTTTAATTTATTTATTTCGTCCGCCCAGACAAGCACTCGTAACCTGCAAAAGCAAGGACGCAGAAGAAACGCGTGTGGTGCTGGCGAGTTCAGCGCCCTCCTCTCGTCTCCTCCCCTGCAAAGGCACACGCTCCGCTCTGCTTACGCTAAAATGTGAAATACTCTCCGGAGAAGCTGACACCAGCAGGGTCTATGCGGATGAACAGCGTCGCTGACGCTGAAACAACTGGGAAGGTTGCGTAAGGGGCATCCCGATTTGTCAGTGCGCTTTTAATTTTTCTGTCAGCGTGAACAAAATTATGTTGTGCTCAACAAATCTTTGAGAAAGCCCCTCAAGTAGCGAATCACACCTGCAAGAGGTGATTAGGTGTGAAATATTTCGTTGCAAAAACGATTCTCAGTTAACACCTGACTTTTAATGACGTATAATTTCCCCCCAGTTATCAAACATAAATGCTTTGATGGGTGAGGGAAGAACACCAGTAACTTCAGGATTGTTGTCGTCATCTTTGCTCTCGCTTAGCTTCTTTCAGACAGTTCTGTTTTGAAAGAGAGTTTGCTTTATCGTGTGTATCGTGTGTTTAAATTTGAGTTTCTCCCATGAGGCACAGTAAAAATAGATGATACAATGCAATTTCGTGCAACGAGACCAAGAAAGACACAATTTAAATGTATTTGTGTACTTTATACGTAGTAGACTTCTCACTCCGTGTATAGGTATGTGGTTAGACACAAAACTGATAATTTTTATATTTTTATATCCATGTATATGGATATATAAATTGATAACATATATAGACAAACTATTGTAACATCTGATCTGAGAACTGCAGAAATGCTGATTGTAAAAAGGGAGCTGGATTGCACTACAAAAAGAGGGAGGAGGAAGAGGAGTAGAAATTGAAGGTTTGTCCCCATTTCTCTCTTGCCTTGGGTGCAGTAGTACGTGTTTCTCACATGTTCCCTCTAATTACTGGCAAGAAAGTTCTGCCGTGCTCTGGCTTTGGTTTAGTAATCAGCCCCCATATGAGTCACAGGGAACACGCAATGCCACTGCTGCCTGAGTGACAGCCAGCCGGCTCCGGCTCCTCGGTGTCCCTTTAAAATCTGAAACCAAGGCTAATGATTTATCAAACTCTTATTATCAAGAAAATGTCACACGAAGGGCACCTTGCTATGCACTGACGCAAACCCAGTCTTTCCCAAGGAAGTATAGAAAGCTTTGCTCTGAACTGGGCAAAATCCAGTCTGACAATTGCCTGTACTGCTCATTTCTCCTCTCCCGGCTGGATCTGTGGCTATTTAAGACATGGTAAGTGCTCGCTTGCTTCTCTGCTGTACTGAGGAGGGCTGGAGGAGCGGAGCTGCCCGCGGACGGGGTAGGGATGCTGCGGAGGAGGGGGCGAGCACAGGAAAAGCGGTGGCACCCCAAAAATGCGCTAATTTAGTGACCGAGTCACTGCAGGGCTTTATCCCTGGTGCCGGGAGAGTGGGGTTACGATGGAGAGAAAACTTGTGGCGGAAATGGTGACGGGGAGTTTTGTGAGACACTGAAAAAAGAAAGAGTATTTGTAAAGCTAACATTGAACTGATGGAAAAGGTAGGGCTCGCCTGCAGGTTGCTTAATGTATACAGTGAAGACACATTTTAAATTGTAGTTTTAAACTGGAGAGAAAGGTAGAGGTGAGTGTGGGAGTGTCGCCAGTAATCTATTTAGTGATTTGGGGAAGCTTAAATAAAATGTTTAGCATTATGTGAGTCGGAAACATAAGAAAAAGAATAGCGGAAAGCTACTGTTAATCCCACTGTGGCAGTGCGGTTATGTTTTGGGGTTTTTTTTGGATTTCACTCTCTTGCTGACGGGCTTTGAAGCGTAGCAGCCAGCTCAGAAATGTTCACTAGCACTATTTCACTTGGTTTTCAACATCCCCGGTTGCCTACAGGGCAGCTTGTCTCTTGCTCATATATATTAAAAAAAAAAGTCGATGTGCATTGTTGAATGACAGAAAGGAAATGGGGCGTAAAATTAAAGAATCTTTCTACACTGGTGATAGGGAAGGGAGCATCCTACAGTCGTGATGTGAAATCTAACGAGGTCTGGCGGCGCAATGCTGTAGAAACACATTTAAACTTGAATTACGGGTTTGCAGATGCTGGTGTTGTTTTTTGTTTGAGGTTTGTTGTTCGGGGGTTTTGGGGGGGTTGGTTTGTTGTTTGGGGGTTTTTTTGTGTACCGTACTCTTTTTTCCCTGAGAGTATTAACGTTGAATGGGAGGGCAAGCAGGCGAGCAGTGGCTCCTCGAAATTCTGCAACACTCCTGTATCCTGATTTTCTGGCGCATGCGTTTCCTGCACGAGGACAAAAATTGGTATAATCACCGCAGTGCCAACACTTTTTTTCTCTTCTTCTCCTTTTGGTAAAGTATGTGACGTTCTCATTTTAGGATTACGCCAGCCAAAGGGATATGAGCAAGCAGCTTGTGAACAATCCTGAAGCGGTGGCTCCCGGACCCAACGAAGGTGCGGGAGTTGTAAGAATCAGCCCCGAAAATGAGCCGCAAAACGCCCCTCCGCAAGCCCCCGCCACGGCCAGGCTTCCCCGGTCACTCTCGAACGACAGCAAAACACTTCCCTCCGAAGAAGCGAAACCAAACGATTCGGAGAGGACCAGAGTCGGGATCTGCAAGCTCAGCAGCACCCCGGTCCAAGCCAACTCCACCCTCCGGAGGGAATCTGTGGAAACCTTTCCCTGCAAGCCTAGCCCCGGGGCAGGGATCGCCGGGCAAGCTGCGATCCCTCATTGCAAAATTCCCGCTTTGCAAAGCACAGACGGGGACGCTACTCTGAGCCTTGGTAAGAGCACACTGGAGCAAAACAACGCCAAGGGCGCCTGGGTGACCTTGAGCCAGAGTACCGTGGTGCTGGGCACCGATGGCAACACTTCCGTTCTTCCCGGCAGAGTGGAGGGGGTGAGTTGTCTCCTTACAGGTTTTCCTTCCCCCGCCTCAGCTCGTGGGAGGTCTTTGCCACTCAGCACCGATTTGGGGTGAAAGTTCTAAAATCAGGTGCAGATGAGTCGGGGATGGGGCTGTGCCGCAGGGAGGAGGGATGGAAGAAGGGGAGAGAGGATCTTAGATCCAGTGCTGTAGTGCTGGGAATGCTAACGATGTAATAGCGGTACAACCGAGCATCCTGTGTAATTCCAGCCTTTCCTGAGCCGTGCCTGTAGGTGCACCCCGGCTCTGACCCCCGTGCGTCCTTACACGCCTCAGCATGAGGTCTGCTCCTGTCCCCAGCGCCAGACCTGAAGGGTGCCTTGCCCTTCCCCTCCTCAGGCTTCTCCGCCTTCCCAAAATCCCCGGGGACTGCGTGCCTCGGACCCTGTAACCAAAACCAGGACGAAATAAATCAGAATAAATCCCATAGGAGGTCCCTGGGAGGGGATGCCATGGGGCTGGGAGGCTGCCGCTCCCTGTCCTCCTGCCTATCCGCATTTACCCTGGAAGCGGGGTGCTGTTCGTGCGGGAAAAGCGATTTTCACTTCTCCTGGATGTGCTGGGATCCGGGGTCGGTCCTGACCCTCCTGAGGCCACCGAGGGCTTCCAGCCCCAGGGGAGGCGATGGGACCTCCCTCGCAACGGGGCATCAGGAGCGGGGCCACCCACCCCGAGCGCTCTGAGGAGGGCCATACTTTAAAAGCCTCCTTAAGCGCCTCTTTCGTGTTTTGTTTTTTGGGTTTGGTTTTTTTTGAGGGGGGTTGTTTTCTTGTTTTCTTGTTTTGTTTTTTTTGTTTTTTTTTTTTTTGTTTGTTTGTTTGTTTTTTTTAAATAAAGAAGAGGCCTGGCAGCGGCGGCTGAAGGGTCTCCCTCTGGTGAAGCCAGCAGCACCGCCCTGCTTCTTTGCTCAAGTGGCTGGTTTCCCATCTCTCTCTTTTCACCCCCTTCCTCCTTTTTTCCCCCCTTTTAGGAAGACGATGTGGGGGATGAAAATAAAGCCCGAGGGAACTGGTCCAGCAAGCTGGATTTCATCCTCTCCATGGTGGGTTATGCAGTGGGGCTGGGCAATGTCTGGAGGTTCCCGTACCTGGCCTTTAAGAATGGGGGAGGTATGATGGCTTTTTCCTGTCTCTCTACCTGCAGTACCGTACGGGTCTGAGCCAGTCCCTGCCTTTTTGGCAGGGAGAAACACGAGGGAAGCGGGGTCGGCGGCTTCCTATTGCCGGGCAGCCAGCCCCGGGATGAGCCGAGGTGCGGGGGCATCTTCAGACCATCAGACACTCGGTGAAACACCTGCCTGGGTTTGGGGGGGCGTTTTTTTGATTTTTTGACGGTCACCTTTGAAAGCAGGAAAGCCCTGACGAGGTTTCCTTAAAAGGTAGCGCTTTCCCTAAAAACATCTGTAATTGGTGCCGGCCGGAGAGGAGTAAAATGAAGAGGCGTGTTGCTCACAGAGGCAGGGCTCCGTAACCCCCCTCGCCTCAGTTACACACGGCCGGGTGTGAATCTGCAATCGGTGGGATGGGGAAAGAGGAGGGACTTTGGAGTCGGGATAGTAACAAGAGGATGTTTGATCCCGAGTCGAGACATTCCGTTATTTCGCGAGGTTTGGGGGAATTGTTTTAAATCTCTCCGTGATCGATTGAAAATAATCGTTTGAAATGGTGTATGTCGATCAGCTGAATAGAGAAGTTGGAAGAGAGGTTATGCCGTTAATAATTTATAAGGAGAAGAAGAACTTTATTTGCAAGGGTTCTCCTACCAGAGGCTCTTAGTGAAACGGGAAACCGGTAGATGTTACTGAATTCAAACCCTTGCAGCTGTAAATCCCTTCCCTCTTCGAAAGGGCTCTCAGCAGAGGATAGTGGTGCTGTGATCATCGAAAACAGCGATGCTGAGCCCGTGAGAGCAGTTTTCTGTGAGGGAAGAGGCAATTTTTAAGAAGCATTTTTAAATTTGAGGGTTTTTTCCTTCCTTTTCATTTTACACGTAAAAGCTTCTAAGTGGGAGGTGCTAAATACTCGTTTAGCAATAATGAGGATTTACTGTCTGTAGAAAACGCTGGAAATGTAGAAAGCTGACACACATCTTCCTCCCCACCACCTCCTCCTGCCCCATCGAGGCTGGGAATAGACAAGAAACGGAAAAATTTTAATAGGAAAATGTCTTGACTGAGATGTCCCCAGTGTCACGGGGTGATTCAGGTCGCTCTCTCTTCTCTCCCCCTGCCCCCCAAGGTGCGTTTCTCATCCCCTATTTGATGATGTTGGCTCTAGCTGGGATCCCCATTTTCTTCCTGGAAGTCTCCCTGGGGCAGTTTGCTAGTCAGGGCCCCGTGTCTGTCTGGAAAGCCATCCCCGCCTTGCAAGGTGAGCGGAGCAGGCTCGGGCCCGGTTTTGGGGAGCGTGGCGTGCGCTCCGTCTCCTGCATGGCTTCAGCCGCTCGCCGCATGCCACGGCCGCTCCGAGGGCTCTCCCGCACCCAGGGTGGCCCTGTCCCTGCTTCTCTCCCTGCTCTTCTCCCTGTCCTTATCCCTGTCCCCGTCCCTGTGCCAGAAGAAGCCGACGCTTTGCAGCCGCCGCGCCCGCAGCCCCCGCCGCCGGCGTTAATGGCTTTTCCTGCTGTCCCCATGTCTGTCCGCAGGCTGCGGCATCGCCATGCTCATCATCTCGGTCCTGATAGCCATCTATTACAATATTATCCTGTGCTACACGCTTTTCTACCTTTTCGCCTCCTTCGTGCCCGTGCTGCCCTGGGCTTCCTGCAACAACCCCTGGAACACGCCAGACTGTAAAGATAAAAACAAACTTTTGCTAGGTAAGTTGGGACGTGCTTATACTCTTATTTATTTCTTTATTGTAAAATTTGTGGCCGTGGTGGTTTTCCAGAGCTTTCTGCAGCTCAGCTGCGCCCCTGAGAGATGCCAGAGGAGACTGGAACTGGGGAATGGTCTCTTCCCAAAGCACTTTGAAGTGATCTGTATCCCAAGGGCACTTCCCTCTACTTTTATTTAATTTTTCCTTACCAAGGATAAATTAGATTTGTCAGTTTAAATGCTAAAAATATGCCAATTTTTCTTCCTTTTTTTTTCTTTTCTTTTTTTTTTTTTTTCTTTTCTTCCTCCCGGAGGAAAACTCTTGTGTAGGCAACAAAATACCACAGCTGCCAGCCCGTGTCTGCTAAAGACGAGTTGTTTGTCTTTAGAGAAGCTCGTCTTTAATGAAAAAGAAGCCAAAACCCGTTTCTGCAAACGGCCCCGAACACACAAAGACATGAAAACGGAAAAAGTAAACCTAGTTAATGTTCAAGTAATTAGGAGTGATCTAATGCATTCTTGTCATTTTACAATAACAACAACAAAGCATCTCTGCACTTTATTTTTCTGTTCCCCCACCTCATTTCTTCCTAGATTCCTGCATTATTGGTGACCACCCAAAAATACAAATCAAGAACTCGACTTTCTGTATGAGTGCCTATCCAAACCTAACCATGGTTAACTTCACCAGAGAAGGAAACAAAACATTTGTCAGTGGGAGTGAAGAATACTTCAAGTAAGATCTTTCTTTGTTTAGAGAAATTATGTTGGTCTTTCTGTAAAATCCACTGGAACAAGCAACAAATCATGGCTTGGAAAACCAGAAATACGGTAGTAAAGGGCAGTAAATTATGCTAAATTTTTGTGCTTAGGAATGATGAGAGCTGAATTCAAACACTGGATTACTTGTTTTCTGTTCCTGTGGTGCTTAACACAGCTGGGGTGTTGGCCCATGTCCTGCAGTTTTATCTTCTACTGCAATGCAGATAAAATAATACATGGTGAGAATCACTGGAACCGTCTAGAGAATCTGCTGAGGACACTGTAGCAAAACAAAAAAGGAATTTGCACTGAATTGCTGCCTGTGGTTGCTGTCATTATTTTTTTCCCCCAATTTTAATTTTTTTTTCTTGTTTTTAGGTACTTTGTATTGAAGATTTCAGCAGGGATTGAATACCCTGGTGAGATTAGATGGCCCTTGGCACTATCTCTTTTCCTAGCTTGGGTGATTGTTTATGCCTCCCTTGCTAAAGGAATCAAGTCATCAGGAAAAGTAAGAACAATATTTGTGATTGTACACTCACAAGAAAGCAGGGTGCTGGTTTTTGGGGACTCACACCCTCGTTTAAGGAATGAATTACTGAAAATATTTTTAGTAAATGACTAAATATTAATTGAAATGCCTTTTTCCTGTCTATATTTTCCTTTCTAGCCAAAACATAAGCAACTTTTGACATTTTTTCTCTAATCTCCAATAAATTTAAAATGAGCTCCTAAGCTGCACTCAGCAGTGGGATGGCACAAATGGTACTTTCCAGCCTTCCTTATTCTGTGTGGTGTTCAGAAAAATTCTGCAGTCATCTCACATTTCACTGGAATCTGGGAAATTGTGATGTAAATTAATATATTAAAGAACATACTTTAAAATCAGAACTGAACTTGAAAAATGCTCAGTGTATGTGTGTGTGTGTGAGCAACAAAACTGGATATTTTCTGGGATGGAGATAGTGGAAATGGAGACATGAATTTTCTAGAGCTAGAGTTCCCATTCCAAGCCATCCCTTTGCTTCTAGAAGGTGACTTGGCAATTAACAGGAAATCCATTGACTCAGAGTGCCAGGGAAAATTGAGAGTTTTTTTCCCCCACCTTACCTTAGTGGGATAGGAAAAAATATTTCATGAAAGGCAAGACACTGGATAATAATGTGGGTTTGGATGTGGCAGTGGATATTTCTCTAAGTGTTCTTAGTGGCCAAGAAAAATACTGACACTGATGTCAGAGAGAAAAATATTGACTCCTTGGTATCAGAGATAGAAATCCTGTATTTTTGTAGAGATTAGTTCAGTATCTTGTCTGTACAGAAATTCATCAGGGCAACTTTTTGAAACACCTCTTGAAACAACAAGAAAAGTTTGAAAAGCAGTTTCAAAAGTCACTTCAGCTGAGACCACAGGCTGAGGGAGGTGATTGCTGGGTTTGGATCGTCCTGGTCTAAGGGAAGGTGTCCCTGCCATGGCAGGGGCTGGAATGAGATGATCTTTCAGGTCCCTTCCAATCCAAACCATTCTATGATATAATTCCACAGTGTGTTATGATTCTGTTTTGTTTAGGACCCAGACATTAATGTGAAAAATATTTGAAATGATTTTGTGTTGAATGTAAAGCTTAACTGACCATAATCCAGTCATTTTATTTGACCCCAGAGAGAGATGTGTTCCAGATAATTATTAAAACATTAAACACACAACCACTGTTGTGCATTTAGACATCATGATGATTTAGGTCTGTCTAGATAATTTCAGACTTTCCCTTTTTTTTTAAGTTGGACCATAATTATCATCATGGTGATATGTAATTAATAAGAAGTACAGCCAGTAATAAAAATTCTTTAGGCTGTTTTTTAGTTAAATACAGAAAATATATATAAGAAAACTGCAGAAAAGTGTTACTGAATGGTACTTCTCATTTCATTTCCACTGAAGTGTGATAGTCCACTCTGGGCAATGATCAAAAGTGGTATTTTCCTTTAGCTTTAAATTCCTATTGTTCCTCTTTAGATGGAGAGAGGAACCCTATTCCCTTCTCTGTCTGGAATTCCAGCTCTTACCTCTGTAGTTATTGATGTTATTCCTGTTTCCAGCAGCAAGAAGAGCTGTAAAATTTCAGATTTCCAGGGAAATAACCCTTGTTGTTTCCTTAGTTTGTCCCCTGGTTGTTGTCTCTGAGCCTGAGTAATTGCCTTCTTCAGGCAATAGTGGCACTTACATTTCCTCTCCTCTCCTCCTCTCTTCTTATCCAAGCCAGCCCTCCCAGTAACCTCTCTCTGCCTGTCCAGGTTGTGTACTTCACAGCTACCTTCCCCTACGTAGTTCTCATCATCCTTCTTGTAAGAGGAGTGACTCTGCCTGGAGCTGGAGATGGGATCTGGTATTTCATCACACCCAAGTGGGAGAAGCTGATCGATGCCATGGTGGGTTTGCTATTGCACTTAGAGCTGCTGGGGTGAATAAATCACACACAACTCTTGGGGTCTGCTGCAAGCATGGTCCCTGTGCAGAGGCAGTGTTGTCATCTGTGGAAACTTGTTCTTCATCTTACATGGGTAAAGTATTTAGGGTCACTGGCAGATAAAACAGTATCTGATGCAGGTTTTCCTTCTTGATTTGTATTTTTGGTTTCTGAATGTATTTGAACTGATGTGTATCAAACTATATAGTTTTATATTCGTGTCTTCCATATACAGCAAGGTTTATACTGTCCTTTTATGTGAGCTCGACAAGAACAGTGCTCCTTATCAAATAGGCCTGATGTATTTCATGGCAGGATTTTACTTCTAAATATTCTATTGATATCCATTGGTCTAACACTCTTTCCTGATGCTGATGCTGTTTTCTTTCCTACTTAGGTTTGGAAGGATGCTGCCACTCAGATTTTCTTCTCCTTATCTGCAGCATGGGGAGGTCTAATAACCCTCTCTTCATACAACAAATTCCATAATAACTGCTACAGGTGTGTAAGAGTGAAATACATCTCTTTTATTCAACAGATTTGTCCAAAACCAGTTGTCCTTCATCTTGCAGAAATCTGGTTTGTAAGACCCCCATCTCTTGTCTTTTATTACCTTGTCTTTTTTCCCCCCCATTTTCCTTTTGCCTTTTTTTCCCCTCTTCCTCTTCCCTTTCTCTTATCTTTCATTTTGGGATGGAATGTGTGTTGTGTGTGTTTTGTTTACATTTAACCCTTTTTGGTTTTGTGTACTTTCTCCTCTCCCCAGGTCCTAATTTACTAGTCTCAAGATGAGCATTTAGGCTTATTAAAGTTCCTATTGGTTCCCCATTTTCAGAATCAGGAGGTTGAGGGCAGTCTGGGGAGTGTCAAGAGCAGTGAAACAGTCACTGGGCAGCTCTGCTGAAGGACAGCAGAGTAGAGGGGGCTGAAGGTTGCATTGTGAAACATCCAGGACTAACTTGCAACTTCCATTTCTTATATCTCCCAAATGTTCTTGCTTTTTGCAATTACTGTTACTGTGGTTTTACATGTACAAAATTATTTCATTTTATGAAATTTAAAATCACTTTTCTTTGAAATCACTGAAAGCTATTTCTACAAGGGAAAAAGTCAGTGTGTAGTTTTTCATGCAAAACCTGCCAGCTCAAATGTCTGCAGATGGAACACAAAAGCAAGTGGCATTAGTGGAGTGGTGCTTCCCTGCTATTTTACAGTTTTTAAAGTCAGTCTGAAGCAAACCTTTGCCAATTCCTGCAATGCCAGAGGCACTGATTCAGGGCAGCCAGCAGAGTGTCCAGGGACTCACCCAAGAGGATGCTCTGAAACTTCCCCCAGTCAAGACTTCAAAGCAAACACTCCTTGGGATTTCCACTGCCATCTCCTATGGCTTCTAAGTACAGAATACAAAATATTTAAAAAAAAAAGTGGATGATGATACTAAAAAGGAATTTCAAAAATATTTTTACTAGTGCTCAAAAGTAATTAAGTAATTTAATGAAATTATCCCAAAATATGGATGGAAGCTAACAGTGCTGCATACACAGCAACTTCCACCCAGCAATCCTTTGGGTCCTATTTTTGAAAATGCTATTCCTGAGCTTTTTTTATTTTTTAATGAATAATTGCAATCAGAATATGAAGTGGAAAATGGAGAAAGCATCATGCTACCTTTCTGCATTAATTTAACAATGTTTTGTGGAGTTTGGAAGATGTAAATGAAAATTTGGAAGGGAATACATGGTAATGAAGTATAAAAATATTACAGTTCTAATACCAAATACATGCTTTACCTGTGTTAGGGAGGGATATGGGAGACTAAAGTAGAAATCATCAGATAAGCTTAGTTACTCCTAATATTTTTAATTTTACAGCACAACCTTGAATACCGAAATGAAGCATGACTATTTTCTCTTTCAATTTCTATATTCATTACATCTTAATACAGTAATTGTACTTTTCAGTTACACATTAATTTTAAACGCAGTAAAAAATCTATAATTGCAGTAAATTTACATAAATTGACTTAATAATGAATACCTGAAATATTTTAAACCTATCTAGGTTTTGGAAGAAGGTTAACACATGATGATTCCAAACAGCACATTGTCATTTTTTTTTCTGTAGACCCAAAGAATTAACAAAATCATTCCTGTTAAGGCATGCTCTGTTGGAAATTCTAGAAGTTTGCCAGCTCAGTGAGGTCCTTTAACAGCTTTTCAAGTTGTGTTTCATTCTGTTCCTGACAAATCCCCCCCAAAAATAGTAAGAATAAGCAATTCTAGCCAACATAAACCCCCCAAACATTTAAAGTGAGCGATATGTTTCTCTAAAGATGTAGTAGTTTATGGGGAAGTTCTCTGGATACACATATTATTAACGACAAAATCCTACCAAGGATGTAACAGCTATGGATGGGGCTCACGAGGGCTGGTTTGCTGTCAAGTCTTGACATATCCAGCATAGTAAGACATTGAGCTATAGATTTCTTGAGATTCCCTTGACAAGGACAACCATGGAAAAATGTACCAAGGAATCCTCCCTCTGCAGATAGGAAGGTGATTGAGCGAGTTCTGCACTGTACAGAAAGCTTAACCCTGGAATTTTGTCTTTGAGTACAAGAAGGATGAGACAAAAGTCATCTCACCTGGACAGCAGTGGTTAGTCCATAGCTCATATGGAGAGCAGATGTCCTCATGAGGCAAAGAGTTAAAAAATGTGTTATAAATCATGTCCCCATGACTGCCCCTCTTCTTCAGAGAGGCCAAGAGCAGATGTGCTTGCCCTTCTGCATGGCCCGTGGTTCCTACACAGCACAGGGGTGATGGGAGCCTGCAGAGCTGATCCCTCTGGTACTGTGGAGATTTCTGTGCTCTCTGATCAGCATCAAGTGCACCTGATGAGTATAAAAGTGTGTGTGTTCACCTGCATCCCCACAAGATGTGTGTGCTCATGGGAAACTCCTGACATGCATGTACAAATCCTTCCTGTGTGAATCCCAGCAGGCTTCTTGTGCTTTCTTTGCAGGGACACATTGATAGTCACGTGTACCAACAGTGCCACAAGTATATTTGCAGGCTTTGTCATCTTCTCAGTTATTGGCTTCATGGCAAACGAACTCAAAGTGAATATTGAAGCTGTGGCAGACCAAGGTAGGGCTCACTGGCATTTCGTTACTTAGGCAGACACCCTCTTGCATTTCCAGCTCTGTTATTGATGATAACATTGATGGTGAAGGTGGGAATGATGGCTTCAAACTGGTGTGGATTAGTAAACCACATGTAGGCAATTCTGTACAGGAGAAGGTACCCTGGGAAGTCAAGATTATAGTTAAAGCTTCTTAATCACTTGTTTGGTAAGAGAAAGAAGGAAGTTGAGACCCATTTTAATCCTTTGTGTGAATGACTGATGGATGGGATGGTCTCTTCGTGTACTCTAAGGGATTATTTGCCTTCTCATTGGTTTCTGCTGCTATTTCTCAAATCTTCTTCAAGGTAAAAGTTATCTCTGATGATGGGAATTTTGGATGAGAGGAAGGTGGGAGAAATCTGGTGTGAGGGCTGGATTGGTCTTCTGAACTCTGGGGGGCAAGGAGATGCCTCCACGGAGAAGTAAAACATTTCTGAAGAACTGATTAGAACATCTTGGTTAATGAAGAGAGATGGTCATTAGTGGAGATCTGAAAGGTCTTAATTGGTAGAGCTGAGCACCGCTATGCCAAGTAAACCATAGCTCTAAATGTCAGTCATTGCTAGAACAACTGCAGGGATGAGGACTCCACCACCTCCCCGGACAGCCCATTCCAATGTTTAACCACCCTTGCAGTGAAAAAATTCTTCCTGATTTCCAGCCTGAACCTCCCCTGGCACAGCTTGAGCTGTGTCCTCTTGTCCTGTCACTGTTCCCTGGGAGCAGAGCCTGACCCCCACCTGGCTGCACCCTCCTGTCAGGGAGTTGTAGGAGTTCTTAGGAGTAATTTTTACATTAATATTTTTATTTTAGACTTTGCCTCCATTCTGGGACAAACAACAAAAGCAGCCCCAAAAATCTAAACCACACTGCACTCACCAAAATTATTTGTGAGGAGTTAGAGCTGAGGAAGCTGTGATTGAGTGGAGCTGCAGTGGAGGCTCCAAAGAGATGCAGAGAGGTGAGATGAGAGGCATGACTGTCAGGTGTGGTGGAGGGAACGCTTGGCTCAGCTGCTGCATCTCTCTGGAGGTGGAGAAATATTCAGCACAGGAGGTCAGAAACCCTTTTGTGCTGAGTGCTTGATGGTGATCTTGGAGTGAGCAACGAGTCCAAGGCTGGAGCTCTCTGTGCCCAGCTGCTCCAGGGATGTGGGAACAGCTGTGAGTGCATTTGTAAGAGTCTGCTCAGATCATGCAAAATTATTTCATGAGGCTTTGCTGCTCTCCATGACAGGGGGAAACAAAATTTAGTGGAGATGAATTTGCAATAGGAAGGGAGTGAAGATTAAGGATACTTATGGACTGAGGTAGTGCACTGCATAACTGTAGTTAATAAGCAAACTCAAGAACTGGTGAAAAGAACCAGCCCTTGTCAGAGCCTGATTATTTCTTTTTGCAGTGAAGGAGAAAAAAGCCAAAATGATGATGAAAGATAATCTCCCTTCTTCAAGTTTTTAAAACCTTTACTTGAAATGTTAATGGAAATAAGAAGGGGTTTTAAATTATTTTCCTTTTTATTTTCTTCTAAAATATTAATCTGAAAAACATAGTGTGGTTTTTCATTTAGAATTTCCTTTTCAGGAAAAACTCATTTATCTGATGAACAAATAAAACATGGAGGGAAAGACAGCACAATTTCTTTTTGTTCTACTCTCTGATTAAGAACACAGTGTAGTTGAAATATGTTACACTTTAAAATGAAAGTTCAAGGTAATTTTACTTTATAAGAAATATAAAGTACTTGGAGTTTTCCTGGCTTTAGTACACTTTTATAACAAGTTCATACCCAGCAAATCTTGGAAGCTGGAAGGAATGGGAGCTAGCTTCCCTGTGATTGTCTCCTGTGGTTGGATGCTACCAGGCATCTCCAGGATGCTATCCAGTGTGTTATCTGGGGGAGCTATGAGGGGCTGACATGGAGACATGTGCAGTTTCATATTCTATCATTCAACTTTTCCTAAAAGTGTAATTAATGGGAACTCATTATTCTGAGACCTAATTAAACTTCTGTTTGCAGGCAGCAAGTTGAAACAGAGCCTTTATCTCCAACAGTCAAGATGAAATCTTTAATCAAGAGATTAAAGAGGTGTTTGTAAATACACTTCACAAGTTGCCCAAGGAGATGATTTTTATGCTGCTGAAACTGTATTTTTCTCAGTACATGAGCAAGCAGCAGTTCTCTCTTAACACAAGCAGCACGTGCAGCTGGAGAAGTGGGGTACAATGATCTAAAGCAGAAATGTCTAGGGCAGAGCGAGTGGGGAGCCCATTCTCTTGGCATGAGGACAACTCGGCTCTCATTTGTGTCCCACCTGGCAGGAAGCATCTCTCAGAGAGCTTGAAGAGGACATGCCTTCAGCTGGGATAAATAGAGGAGAAGTGCCACCTACTGTAATGCTGCCACCACAGCCCTGCAGCCTTTGCTCCCAGGCAGATCTGAGCACTCATCCAACAAATACTTTTTTTAATGGTCAATAGAAATTAAAGCCTAACATATTAAAAAAAAAAAAAAAGGGGGGGGGGCAATTCCTGGTTTAGGCTTTAAAATATTTCATCTCCTTATTTCTTGTGCTCTGCAGTATTTCAGGTTTTCTTGTGGATTTTTTTAGAATCACAGTAGTTATTACTTTCTGTCTGGTAGCAAGTCTGGGCATGTTTTATATTCTCTTCTCTTTTCACAGTGTGGCAATGAGTTGAAGAAGGGTATTTGCATTTCCATTCATGTTGTAGCACTGAGGTGTGGATGTTTGCTAATTGGCAGGAAAGTGGCAGAAATTTGATCACAGAGCAGGACAGAAACATGGCTGCAGTGTGCAATTTTTGCTAATTTTAAAAAAATTCGTGTCAGTGTGTTGGTATACTGGTTGAATATGCATTCTGCTTGGAAAGTTGGAGTAAATAAGTGATTTGAAATTTACAGTGTAAATAGAAATTTATCAGGTAAGGCTAAACTCTGTAATGCTTAAGCCTCTCTGTAAATAAGAAAGATTGAATTTGATAACCTTGTTTTTTCCTAATTTCTAGGTCCTGGGATTGCTTTTGTGGTTTACCCAGAAGCCTTAACTAGGCTGCCCCTCTCTCCCTTCTGGGCTATAATATTCTTTTTGATGCTTCTAACTCTTGGATTAGACACAATGGTAAACTGCTTTTGTGTACCATTATTTTCCTTTTGATTTTCCTGTTTATTTGTTTGGATTACCATTTCCCATGTGGGCAGTGAGTCATGAAAAAAGAGGAATGAAGTCAGGCCATGAATGCTGAAATCATTTTGGCAGAGTTTCGGTTCTACCATCTGAACATTTAACACCTAGGACTCGAAATACTCTCTTGCATTGATTTGTATCCAGTTGGACCACTTTGTGTGCACTGAAATGAACCCTTTTTTGTTTTTCAGTTTGCCACCATCGAGACTATTGTGACCTCTGTGTCAGATGAATTCCCCAAGTACTTACGTACACACAAGGCACTGTTCACTCTTGGGTGCTGTGTGTCCTTCTTCATCATGGGATTTCCTATGATCACTCAGGTAATGGCACTGACTTTGAGCATCACTGTCTGTCCCCAGTCCCCCTCTGGTGACTGCTTTCCTCCTGCACAAGCTGCAGAAGATTTAGCTGAATGTGTGTTTGAAAGTCTTATTTAAAAAAAAAACAACAAACCAAAAAAACAACGATGCTCTGACTGAGATATTCTTAAAAGACTTTGCTGTTCAAATCTTTCTGAGAAGCAGACTTTTAAAATTTCCACTAGCCAAATATCTCCAAAATAGTAATGTAAATTAAGTGTTCAAGGGTTAGATTAGACATTAGGAAGAAATTCTTTCCTGTCAGGGTGGTGGGGCCCTGGCACAGGTTGCCCAGAGCAGCTGTGGCTGCCCCATCCCTGGAAGAGTCCAAGACCAGCATGGATGGGGCTCTGAGCAACCTGGGATAGTGTGAGGTGTCCCTGCCCATGGCAGGGGATTGGAATGAAATAATCTTTAAGCTTTCTACCCATTCTATGAATAAATAAAAAAACCCCCCAATTCTGAATGTTCTATAAATATGCACATCTGATTTGAGTACCTTTCCTCTGAGATTGGACAGATACTGATGGTCTTGGCAAACTCTGGAGTTAATGCTGGAATTCCCATCTACTATTGATAAACTTCAATGTTTTCTTCACTATTACCTGCAGCATTATATATAATTTCAAGATAGATGCACAAAATCTTAATATTTAATCCATCCTTTTCCTCCTTTTATCTTTCTTTTGTTCCCCCTTACCTTATCACCTACTAGCCCAACTTTGCTGTTCTAAAGCCCAGAAAGGATTCAGTCCTTTATTCACTTGAATTATGCTGCTTAACTCCATCATGGAGACAGGATATTAAATCCTTTCCAAACAGATGAACTGGACTCATTATTGTGGTAGTTTTGTTTTTAATGGTGATTTTGCTTTTGTCATGGTATTTCGTGGCACTGCACTGCAGCTGGAAGGTCTGATCACAGGTCAATCCTTAATCTTAAAGGACTGAATTCAAAGTCTTCCCAAGCTGTCCTAGCCAGCAAAATCAGGTGTTTTTTCTTTTTTCTTGTTGTATTTGATATTCATTCAGCCAGAAAGAAGCAGCTATAGTGCAGCAGGAGCCTGTGTCTAGGAGATGTTTGAATGCTTCCTTGGCTCCTGTTCCTGTCCAGTCTGCCTGCCTCAATGCCAAGAGTAATCTTTTATCTTTCTTTCCTTAGGGTGGAATGTATATGTTACAGCTTGTGGACACTTATGCAGCCTCTTACTCTCTTGTCATTATTGCCATCTTTGAGCTTGTTGGAGTTTCCTATATCTATGGTAAGAAAACATTGTTATTGGACTGCCTGTGTCAAAGCAACATATTAACGAATGATAAAGTTAAATTCTTAAGGAAATGAATAATTTTTCTTTGTAATAAAAAGCCTCAAATTTCTCTTATTTTGGACAGAAGCATGATAGGACTTCAGGATACCTTTAAATGCATGTATTCAAAAGAGATTTTCATACAATCTCAAGTCATTTTCCACCAACAGGTCAAAGATATGAGTAAGAGAATAGACCAAACATTTGGTGACACTTTTCCAAGGGTGCTTTTGGGTCCCTTTTAGGGACAGAGACTTCCTGAGCCCATAGAGGTGTCTGCATTTGCAATGGGTGACACTGGCTGGATGCCAGGCACCCACCAGAGCTGGTCTATCACTGCCTTCTGCAACTGGACAGGGGAGACAAAGCATAACAAATGTTCATGGGCTGAGACAAGACTGGCACAGCTCCAGCATGGGCTTCCCACAGGTTCACAGCCTCCTTTGGGCATGTCCCTGCTCTGGTGTGTGCCCCTCCATGGGCTGCAGGTGGATCTGTGCATCCCTGTGCCCTCCGTGTGCTGCAGGGACACAGCTGCCTCACCAGGGGCTGCAGGGCAATCTCAGCTCCAGTGCCTGGAGCACCTCCTGCCCTCCTTCTGCCCTGACCTGGCTCTCTGCAGGGCTGTTCCCCTCACCTATTCTCACCCTGCTCTTCTCTGGCTGCAATTTCTTCTGCACAATACCTTTTTCTCCTTGTTAAATCTGTTATCAGAGGCATTACTCCCATCACTGGTTGGCTTGGCCTTGGCCAGCACCAGGTCCATCCTGGAGCCAGCTGGGATTGACTCTGCCAGACACAGAGGAAACTTTTACAGCTTCTCTCAGAAGCCACCCCTGTAGCCCCACTGCTACCAAAACCTGTCCCTGCAAACCCAACACAGCACTTAACAACTTTTGAAGCCTTTTTTTCTACGTAAACATCCAACCTTCCTTTCTTCCTATTTGTCCATAACATAGACTCGAGTCTATACAGCTACTCAGCACAATTAATTATCCACAGTGCTAGCACCAGTTATATTGATCCATGTTGATGTACATTAAATTGTGAGGAAGATCCTCAGTTAGTATAAAACAGTGCAATTACCACAAAGCTGCTGTAGTTACACCCATGGATACCAGCTGCCCCGTGTTTTCAGGAGACTGATTCTTGGAATTGTGAAGATATTCCAAATACATTATTTGGTGATTAATTTATGCCTGGATTGTAAGGCTGTTTCTGCTATTGCTGTGGACAGGAATGAATATATAGTTTAATCAGCTAGGCATAAAAATCCAAGATGTTCTGCTGAAGCTCCAAAGCACTGACTTTGGGTTCTGGCCCTTTTCACTGAATACTTGTACCTGCCCGTGTTGTGGAGTCCACTCTGTAACAGAAGTGCTTTAAAATACAGGACAGGGTTCAAATCATGGAGAATTTGGTGCTCTTGCACCAAAAAATAAATGTTAGAGACAGCACAGGGAATAAGCCCTTCATTGTTTTCTTTAGTTTCATGGGAATACAGAGGTGTATTTTAATGTCCACTGGCATCCAATTTAGTGAGTATTCCTGAGAGATTGGCTGCTAATCCAGACATGACCTAGTGAGGAAATGTTACAGAATATAGTGGAAAAATTCAAAATACAGAGAGAAGAGTTGATTTAGGTCAGTCATGTTTTGGTTGAACAAAATTCTTGGCTTTATGTTCCTGGAATGTAAGTAATTCAATTAGAGTTAGTTTAGAAGTGAAATGAATCCCAGCTTCTCTAAAATCAATACACTTTAATAGGAAGTGATGAGTGGAGAGGCTTAAAAAGATTTTAAGGGTTTGCTGGGGATTTTTTGGCCTTCCTTCTCCTCCTCACTTTGCTGACAGTATGCCTGAACCACGCTGTATTAGATATTTTCACTCTTCCTGGCCACCAGCATTGACAGCATCACCTGCTCTGTGCCATAGATTGCCCCCTTTAAAGCCATTGCTATTATGTGAAAGAGAAAAATTCTGTGTTTAAAATAATTTTTAATATTTTTAAAACTACTTAAATCTGTAAAATTTCTTTTCTCTGCATGATTTTAAATAAAGATGAAGGTAAATAGGGAGCAAGAACTGGCTCTGTTCCTCCTCTGAACACTGTGTGGCAGAAGCACTGCAAACCAGCCTTTGTGCAATGACATTTTATTAGGTTTGGAAGAAAAAACTGCTCTGGCCAGTGTTTGCTTTGCCCAGCAATTCCAGTACCCCTTAAAACGTTAGCATTTATGAAAAACATAAAATAATGCAGAAATAATAATAGCTCTGCAAAGGAAGGACCTGGATAGAGGAGAAAGTTTTTTTTAGTGAGATATTATTTTAGTGTAATCAGATGTGGAAAAGGTTTGACAAATTACCAATCATTCTTTTTATGCTTTCTGTACAACTGATTGTTCATCAACAGATGTTGGTAAAGCCTTTGCTATAAACTATTTCAAAGATTGTTCCCTGGAATTAACCTTTTGCTAGACTAAGGAGCTTCCTTTCTTTTAACTGAAAAAGGAAAGACTTGCATTAAAATCGTTACCTGTTTGACTAATGTACCAGAGCTGCTTCTACTGTGCTAAACCTACTTTTGTAAGGAATATTCACAGAAATACATTTGTGATTTGTGTGTTGTAAATACAAGCAAAGCTGCTGCTTGGGTTATATTCCTTCAAGCTAAAATTGGCATAATATATTTTCAAGGTCTGACAGCTGCTGTTTTACACTCCACTGACACCTTTCTCTGTGTACTTGTACTCTTCATGGCAGGCAGGTTGGCACAACAATGGCAGGTGCTTTTATGATGAAATAAATTTGTCTTTAGTTCTTGTTACATGTTCTACTTGCTGAGCTGAACTTGTTGAGATTTTTAAATTAAAAAGAAACCCACGTGGTTGTTTCCTTGTAATCACTTGTTTTTTGGTAGAGTCTGTGCTCCATAATCCAATCCAATACACCTTTTTATTTCACATGCTGGTTTAGAGGTTTATTCTCCAGTTGTTTATTCTTTAATTTATGATGAATGATTAGTAAAGAACAGCTTACAGGTGGGGATATTAATTTAATCATCAGCATAATTCCCAGGGTTGCATTTTGTAACATGAAGCTAAAGACAAAAATCCCTGTGTTTGAGTGAAACAGTGCTGGAAGCTGAAAATATATGATGGTAACTTTGTTCATGCTCCTTCCAGATCTGGTTTTGACAATTTGTTTTTGGGAAAGTTCGTTGTCAGAGAGGATGGAAACTGCTGCTGTATATTTCTAGAAAACGTTAATAATTTTGAACATTTTACCTGTAGCAGAATAGTGGAGTAGTTGTCTGGCTAGGTCTGCAGTTTCCTTTTTGATGGATTTTGTGTCTCAGCACTTATGGATACATCATTCTGCTTTAGAGAGGGAAAATTCAGATTTGAATATCATGTGTTGTTCAGCAGGCCTCACTGATGTGAGAGGGAGACCAGATTTACTAAGATCTAAAAAAAAAAAAATTGTGTTCTGTTAACTAAATTATCCTTTGCTTTTTTTTGGTGGAACTTTCACTGGAAATACATAAGTAACATGTAATCCCTCTAGCTGTTTACATACATTTGACTCCTAAATTGCTAATATTTAAGAGTGCCTTACTGTGAATATTGTGAATATCTACTGACCATTCCAAGAAGAAACTTTTTTTTTTTAATTTTTTTAAATTGGAGTTTCAAACAAATCTATGCAAGTTTACATGAAGATAGCATAAATTTGGAGGCAGAAACCCCTGGTTTCCAATTAGGTATCCCTTCTTTGCAGCAGCAAGTGTGGCTGAAGTAGACACTTTAAATGAGATTTAAACTTTTGGGAAATACCCATCAGCCTGTACCTTGTGCTGCTGCAGTTAATTTCAGACCAGCTTTGTTCCCAGCACAGCACAGGGCTGGCTGCTGTGTGAGCATCTCCCTCACACTCACTGCAGGTGCTGCACAGCTAAATCAAACACAGGGGCAAATCTTTCAATTGCAGCAAAAATCTCCTTTCAAGTCCATCACATGGTGACCTTGGAGGTTACATTTTGTCCAGACATACAAACTTCTATTACAAAATAGAGAAGGGCTCAATTAGCCAGACTGGTGCTGAAGTAATTCCATGGGATATAAAAATTACATGTATTTTACAGAGAAGAGGCTTTCTGAAGAAGAACACTTGTGGTGGTCAGTAAAAGAGAAAAAGAGGGAAAGAAATTACACTTAGAGAAAAAAAAAAGTGACCTCTGAGTAACCATGGTTCAATTTTCTGAGCTTACATCCACTGCTGGTTTTAATTTTTTCCCCCTCCCCTAAATATAGTCCTTGCAGTCCCATTTTCCTGTTAAATTTCTGTATTTTTCTTCTCTGTTCTTTATCATAACGGGGTTCTTTAGCTTTTCTCTCACATGCTATCTGCCTGAGCTGCCAAACACCACCCAGCCCTGCTGCTTTCTTCAGGCTGCATCAGGAGGCACTGGATGATGAACCAATGCTTTTTTTTTACCTTCTTAATTCTTAGAACAATCAGGTGGATAGATTTATTTCTCCTTGATAGCAACAGAAGGGCTTCCAAATTAGGTGGATCAAGCCTGGGGATTATCCCTTCCTCCCTCAGCAGCTGACTCTATACAATAAGGAATTAAGTAGTTTATTATTTTGTTACAAGCATTTCTTCCCTTACTCAACGCCTTTTCTCCAGTATTTAAGCTTTCCACACAAGTTAGACGAAATTCTGAAGAATAATGCTTTGCCAAATTTAGATAAAATTGGCTGAAATTTTTAACATTTGTGTGGCAGATGAACTCAGACTTCTCTCTTCTTGTTACAATTAGGAAAGCTGGAATCAATTTTAGTTTTGGGGGCTTTTTTAAACTTTTGGATAAATCACTAATAATGAAATTACTAAGCTAACTTACTAATAACCACCAGGGAATAGCAGCTCCTGACTAACACACCTTTTCCTGTCATGTGGCATGGCCAGGGAGGAGCTGCAGAGTAGCTGAAAGATGATTTTCCAATCTTGCATGTTTTATTAACTCAAGTAACTTTATAGATGCAATCAATACAATAATCTGAAGAACTGACACATCAGTTGATCTTTTTGTTCAGACAACATTGAATACATTTTAAAATATTTACAGATACTCTCTAGGAATTTTAAATATCACTTATGCATCAGGTGAAAAAGAACAGGACATTACCAGTTTCGGTGCTAAGGGGTACAGCTATAATCCAGAATAGAAAAGATGAAATACTGCCAGTGCTGAAGTAGGTATACAGATACTAAAAAGGCTGATTTTCAGAGGGAAGTAAAACAAATAGACAAATTGCAGCTACCCAGTACATACTATTAATGCTTTGACACAAAACATACTAAACACCTAATCTCAATGTAAAAGCTCAGTTGCTCTAATCCTTAAGAAAGAAATATTTTACAGAAATGGTTCCCACCCTATTAGTCCTATTTTTTACTGTGCAGTTAGATCCTCCAGGGAAGTTTTTAAACAAAAAGTTGGAGTTTGTGTTCGTAGTTAGACACAAGGGAGGGCACCAGAGCTGTGCTGCAGACTGCAGCTGGTTTCTTTCACACCTAATTGCTTTTCCATTTTTTGCTGTTTACAGGATTGCAAAGATTTTGTGAAGATATAGAAATGATGATTGGATTTCAGCCAAGTAAATTCTGGAGAGTCTGTTGGGCATTTGTGACCCCAACTATTTTAACAGTAAGCAAAAAAAAAAAAAAAATTAACATCTTCTCCAAAGAGTTTTGTTGTTGTTTGTTCATTATTCATGATGTTTCTGGGTGTTAGTAGTTAGAGCTTGGATGCAGATTCTTAAAGACAGTGCATGTGTTCTTGCCATGGGTATGTAGCAGAAGCTGTGTAAGTAATGGTGTTTTTCGTGGAGAGGGATGGTGAGTGTGCCAGGAGAATGCTGGCTGTTTCCTGGCCATGTAAAATGCTGCTATGGCACACTGTTTCATGACTGCATTATGGATTATTGTGTATAGATATTTTTATATATATATATCTGTGTGTATGTGATATTTATGTAAGCACAGAGAAAAGAAAAGACAAGATCCTCCTGTGTGCTGTCAGATTGAGCTAGGGAAAAAACAAAAAAACACATTTTATTGACACGGCAGCTGATGTAGGAGGGATCCTTTGGCAAGGCTGAGGTGGGAACACGAGTGACAAAAGCAGAGCCGGCCCCGGGAGATGGCGCTGCTGGCCAGCGCCTGCGGCGGGGGAAGGCGAGGAGCCTGGCACCAAAAACTGCGTGTCGGGCTTTGGGTGCTCTTCCTATCTCTATTCGGCTCTCATTTCCTCCCCAGCACCCCCCCCTTCAAATTCTGGTAGTATTTGCTTCATATTTTGGTCTCCGTTGAAACAAATAATGTCACATTCTCAATTTCACCACTGCTATGAAAGTTTTTTAAGTCCAGGGGGCAAATCTGCATTTAGCGTCTAGGTTTCTATCACAGTGCTTCCTTTACATTTCAGCCTAAGTGCAGATGCAATCTGCAGTCACATATAATTTTTTCTTTTTTTTTTTTTTTTTTTTTACACAAGAATGAAATAATTATTTCAGCCATTTCAAAAGTTTTCGGCTTGACAAATCAGCCCCAACCAGCAGAGCCTTCCCTCACCCGTATCTCTCTTTGAGAGCACACACTTCCACTTGCAAGTCCTCAAGAGCCACAGGCGCAGCAATATTCTGCATTTGTGTAGAGTTTTAAATGCTTATCATTTCACAGCAGGGCTAAATAGTTCCTACAAGTCACACAACCACAGAGTGGTTGGGTTGGAAGGGACCTTCAGGCTCATCTCATCCCCCGCCCCTGCCCTGGCAGGGACACCTCCCACTATCCCAGGTTGTTCCAAGCCCCAGCCTGGCCTCGGACCCTTGCAGGGATGGGGCAGCCACAGCTTCTCTGGGTGAGTATTCTTAGCTGTTCAGGTACAGGATGAGGAAAGTTTCTGGAATTTCTGAAAAGTCACACTTTTTGAAACAGTAAGTATGAGCTCAGCTGGAGGGTGGAGAAGCAGAGCAGTGACTCTCTTGTCCATTGAGCTGATCCTTCCAGAGAAGTTGCATTTCAGCTCATGTGCTGGGAAGTTCCTGTGTGAGCTGTTCTTTAGTGCAGTGTAAGCTTTGGCAAATCTTTTTTATTCCTGGAGGGGGAAGAAAAAGTCACTGGATGAAGTTGATAACTTCTTTTCAGTTAATTTACGAATGAGGACTTTTTTTTCCTGAAAACTGGAAAAGGTTTAGTTTTTACAGACAGGAATGCCTGTGTGAAGGGACCAGTGAGTTTTGAGAGCTCAACAAAATCCTGAGGTGTGAAGAAATGAAATTTTCTACTGTGAGAATGATTTCTCCAATGGGTAAAATGAAGCTGGTCTACTTTTCTCTCATAGATTTTCTTTAGCAGTTGTCTTCACTGCACAACAGTATTGCTCTGTGTGAAAACCAGGTAGATCTATCTTGATTATCTGTTTTTTGACTGTGACAATGTATGCCTATGGTTTGCAAATCACTTTTAAAAAGTTTGAACACATACTCCAGTTTATAGTGTTAGGATGACATCAATGGTATTTATCTTCTCTTGGGGACCTTGTTAAAAATGAAGGCATGTACACATGGGATTTTTTTAGCTCTTTTGTTTTCAGTGGTTATTTTCAAGATGCTGCCTTAGACCCTGTTTTACACTTCTGAAGGGAATTGTAAGGCTTTTTTGCAAATTGCTCAGATCCTTTACTAATCAGACTTGTGCTCGTAGCTACTGTCAGTAATCACAACCAGGGAATAGGAAATTATGCTGTTTGTTAAGGAAAACAAATTTGAACTGACCATGTTTACTCTCTAAACTTGTTCTGTTGTTGTTCCCTCCAAATGCAATATTTAGTGAACTTACAGTGAGAAATAAATTGACACTGATCAGTCATAATTCAATTTTTATGCAATGGAAATAGAAAAAGCAAAACCAAGCAATGAATTCTTTTCTATTATTGCCTCTGTAAAGCTAATATTTGATACATTTGGATAGCTTAATATTAGACTTTCATTAGACTCCACATCTCTGGAACTAAAGCTGATCATTTTTATATGTGCCTTCACCTAGTTATACTTCTATAAATCTTCTGTGTGCAATTATTGCAAGCACAGGCATTTTCCAAAAGTTACTGAATTATGCACAAATGTAAGCAGATGTATTGCTGTTCATACAGGAAGTGAAATAGAGAACTTAGCATAATCACATTGGGTAAAACTGCCAATAGACCACATAATAAAGCATGTTACTCTAGGGACAAGATTCTAATTTCAATTATTCTGGCACAAATACAGTGATTTCTGTCTGATTTTGCAAGATTTCCTCGAAACTCATTATATTCAGGCTCTGACCCATTTATTAGAGCTTGTGGCAGCACCCTGCCTTAGGTGTGTGTGCTTTTATCAGTATTCCATAGACACCAGCTCTGCGTGTGAATACCCACCATTTGTTGCATAGCAGGCTTGTTTTGCTTACTCAAACATATTTGTTCTCCTTTCTTGTTCCCAGTTTATTCTCTGCTTCAGTTTTTACCAGTGGGAACCCATGACTTATGGAGCTTACCACTACCCAGGCTGGTCCATGGTGCTCGGGTGGCTGATGCTGGCCTGCTCAGTCATCTGGATCCCAGTGATGTTTGTGATAAAAATGCATCTAGCCCCAGGCAAATTTATTGAGGTAATTCTTCTGTCTTTTTGCTGTTTGAAAATATGGCCACAGGAGACTGTCTCTTTTATTTTACATTGATTTTTGTGATATTGAATGTCTAATACTTCCCAGATTACTTTCTGGTGAACTAGTTATTGTGTTGCAAAGAGATGCTCCGTTGATGTAAAATGTAGACCTTCTATTCCTAGTTTCTCAAAAAACATGGTCTTAAATTGTGGAGTGGTTTGTTTTATGAGATCTAGACAAATTTAATGAGGTTTTGTATGGCTTTCTTGGAAGAAAGTTGTTCTAGATTTGTTGGCCTTCTTGCAAAAGCAGCATACAGCCCCAGGGAGCCTCGCTGCTGGGGTGTTTGGTGCCCAGGGAGCCTGGCAGTCAGCACCAGGAGAGGACAATCAGGAGCTGTGCAAATCGAGGGGTTGTTGGGAGCTGGAGTCATCCAGGTTGTGCTCCACGAGGTTGTGCCACTCACTGGAGTCCTGGAATAAGATGCAGAGCAGGAAAGCTTTCCCTGCATCTCAAGATGCTCGTTATAAAATCCAGCTGGCAATCTTTACTTTCACCCTTCATCTCTATTCTTCTTGAAGTAGCTGATCCTTTCTGGCACCTGGGCTTAAAATAATTCCAGATGGCAATTTATTTTTAATTTAAGCTTTTTTATTTTGCTAATTGGATTCCTGACACATCCCCCAGCTGCTTCAGAAATGTGGTGGTCACTTACTTCTCTCCATCCCTGTGTCCTGTCCCTGCCTGTCACCCCCTTTCCCTGGCTGTTCCCATCCTGCAGGCTCCTCAGTCCTGGCAGGGCGTGGTACAGCAATGCCAGCATTTCCTCCCTTCGTTGCCTTGCCCCTGCCTTCTGGATAAGCTCAGTGCTCTTATTTTAGGTCTTTGAGGCTTTCTCAGTTCTGCCTTCTCGTCACTGCCTGCTGCTTGTGCTGCTCCCACCCTGGGAGAGTGAACAGACACTCACTCCCCTTTTTGTAGCCGCTTTTGCAGTTCAGCTTCCCTGCAAATCCCACCGGGGCTGTTTCTTGCTTCAAAAATGAAAAGGAGAGAAAATATACTAAAGTAGTATAATCTTTTTGGTCTCTCAATATGTCACACTACACATGCCTAAGGGAAAAGACCATGTTTCTCTGCTTCCCATAGAGCAAAGGAATTTTGTAGGAGGGGAATTTTCACAGTGGTGGGACACCCTAGGGAGAATATCCAAGCAATAGGAAACGAGGCCACTTGTCTAAAGGGTCATTCAGCTCTTGTGTAGAGCAGACTGGAGTGCCTGGGTCAGCTGGCCCTGATGGAAATGAGCTAATGTGGAATTAGATTTACTTGTTCCTTTTCTCATAAGCTTCTCTCACTGACACAAATGGTTCTGCTTCAAAACTTCTCATGTGTAGAACAGGCATACATATTGCCACAAAAATAAGGTGCTTCCCCTACTGCCTCTCCAGGTGTGCACCCAAAGAAACACCCAGGAGCTGGATCTGTTTTGAAAGGGCTTTTGCTGAAGATATTTCAGATGTAGTCTGGTATTGCCTCAATATTGAGTCTGCTGCATAAAATTATTATGGTTGATTTGGGAGGTAAAAGTTGCAAACTGGTAATTAAGCAGAGATTAAAATAACTGATAGACAGGTCTGATTCACTTTATTAGGTAATAAACATATAATTGTTCCCTCTAAAGTCATCAAAAAGATGTTTTCTTTCCTTTTTATCTGTGAATGCACCAATCAAATTATACATTCAATAAAAAACTCTGCAAAGATCAGAAAATTTTCATTGTTTTCTAGGTTGACATTCTCCTCTTTCTTTTTTCCCGCAGATAGAAACAAAACATTTTGTCATCTCAAAATTAAAATCTTTCATAGTGATGTACTGCTTTTTGGTAATTTGTATACTTTGGGGAAATATACTAAATAGAAATCCAATTATTTTAATGCACTTGCCCACTGCTTAGACCATTGGGCACATGTCCTTCAGTGAGAGCCTCACAGTCTGCAGCAGTGGTTCTGAGCTCCTCTCACATGGTGCAGGGGGGAATGCATCATTAAAACCTGGGCACTTCATCCTTTATTAATCTTGAAAACTTTGTGCAAAACAAACACCGAGCAGTGGAGCATTGCCTGGCCATCATCAATAATCCCGAGTGAGCCTATCCTCCCTTCTCCTGCACTGTAATTCTGCTCCATGACACGAATGAGACTCTCTTTTCTCTCCCCATGGCAGAGGCTCAAGCTGGTGTGCTCTCCACAGCCCGACTGGGGCCCGTTTCTGGCCAAGCACCGTGGTGAACGTTACAGGAACATGATTGATCCTCTGGGAACCTCCTCCTTGGGACTTAAACTGCCAGTGAAGGATATGGAACTGGGCACCCAGTGCTAATAATTATTACAAAAGGCTGGCAATAACATTGTCAGCCTTTTCTGTTTTTTTTTTTTTTTTCCAAATTGTTCTTTTGCCCACCATTTCTTCTTTTCTTTTCTGCAGTGCCTGAAAGTGGTTGCTTAGGAAAGCAGGACTTATTGTTGCATGCCAAAGGGGAGGCCTAACCAGACCACTTCCAGGTGTAGGTGATGCCCATGACATGTTCTATACCTGGTGACACAGCAGAAGCCCTGTGTATGACAGGTGGCATAACCAGGTGTTGTCAGGTGATGCAGGAATAAACAAAACCAAACCGAAAAATCTTTAGAGGAAATGAGGTGTGCAGTTTCCATTTCCCACAAGCACCCTTTGTAACAGGTGGCTGTGATGGGACTAGGATTTTGCTCCCAGTGTATTCCAAGGAAGGTTCAGCCCTCAATTATGGTGGAAGTGAGCAAAGAATGGGATCTCCTATAGTCCTGATGTAAATCCAGCATAAGCCTTCTATAGCAATGGGGTTGCTTTTTCTGCACTGACCCATCATGTCTGCACACTTCCTTTATGATTTGTACTAACTTGGAGAGATTGTTGTTATTTAAACAAGTGGAGACCCTTGAACCAGCACGCCAGGAAGCAATATATGGGGTGAGAACAGAAACATGATGAACACTTGATCTTTTTGAGTAGAAAAATAAGAACAAAGTTTTAAAAAATGATCAATTGAGACTGGAACTAAACTGCATTTGAGTCTAGAGGTGGTTTGGAAATGGTATCAGAATGAGTTGTATGGGCATCACTGTTTAGAGTCCTGTTATATGTTTCTTTTGATAATTTGATATTTGTCATTTCCACTAGGAATGCCTCAGTTATAAAAAGTGTCTGACAACTTGCTCCACACCAAGTGCACCTGTGGTTTTACTCACTTCAATACTCTCAATATATCTTTAATTTTTCTCTGCTTTTGTTTACAGTATCTCCTCAAGAAGCCATCATATAATTTGTGCCTAACTTTGTATTCTTACAGTGGTAAGTGTAGTCTAGTCACCACCTGAAAACAGTTATTAGAAGTTAGATGTGCTGTTCAACTTTGTGACTCCCCGTTCATTTGCCTATAAGCACCTTTATATAACCTGTAACCTTTAGATGGTGTATTCTTCTCTTTCAACCAACGGGGAAATAGCAGGACCCCTCTTGTCTATATATTATATATATAGCACGTAAATTCTTCAAAGCAGTATTCTCTCTGAAATGTGCATAGAGTATTCTTTTCATTAAAACATTTTCATTCAATAAAATAACCCAAATCCACAATAATTAACCACTGGGGTCATTCACACAGATGCAACATTAGATATAAAGAATGCAAGGGTTGGGGAGAGAGGACAATTTAGTAGAGGGCCATCATAACATTGCATAGTAGTAGGGCATCCTAAATCATTTCATTTTAGAAATCGGATATATGCAATCATATGAATATTAGACTTAAATAGTTTTGTTACCTATTGGACAGAGTAAAAAATAGAGCTTTTTAAGAATACATTTATTTACCTAAATAGAAAATTAGCCCAAATTATTGTAAATGCACTAGAATGAGGGAGAAAAATATATCTTCAATAATTGGCAAAACTTAACCTTTATTATCTTGTTATATCCTATACATACATATATGATATTTTTTAATGGTGATCAGTGTCCATGTAGTGTGTGCTAGTGATGTTTTATGTCCCTATAAATATCTTACCAATCAATGTAGAAATGATGAGCTTAGCAGTTTAGCCAGTTTTTTCCTCCCCACAGACACTGCTGTATTAGCCTGTAAATGTTCTTTCCTTTCAGGGGACTGTTTCTATCCCATTCTTTTGTCTATCTGTCTTCATATTACAGGGTCTCAGGTAAATCCTCAGTTCATGTGTGTCTGTAGATCAGTAGGTGTGTTGTTTTCATCCCGTTGAAGAAAACAAAAAACGAAACCTTAAAGTAACACTTCCACAAATCGTTAACTCCTTTCCTCTGTGTGTGTGTATATATATATGTATATGAAATATATTAATCATTTTGCTGAACTTCCTCTTTCACGAGGCAATTAGTGTTGCCAGTTCTAGGCACTGCTGGAGACCTTTAATCCTCACACAAAACGAGTGAAGCACTATCAGGGGTTGTCACCCAGGGCAGGGAGGGCAGATTCCACAATATTTTACACTGACCCCTGAATCTCTGCTCCACGGGCTCTTCTTGGTCCCTGTCTCACACAGCAGCAACACAGGACTCTCCTGTGAGCTCCTCTGCCTTAAAGCTGTTCCCCCTTGCTTCAGCTTTGCCTGCTATTTTAATAAAAGACATGCTATTCTTACTTCTGGCTTTTATTTTCCTGGCAGAGGTAGATTTGAGAAGCCATGCTCTGTTTGACCTCATGAAGGTCCATAAGGATGAGCTGGAAATTTGGTTCCCATGTCTAAGTGGGGCTGAGGGACCTTCCCTGGGTGCAGAAAGGAACCTAAGTCAGCACCTCTCTTGGGAATTGCATATTTCTGTTGGGATAAATGACTTTGGGTCTCTCTTGACCAATATTCCCTCACATCTTGGTTTGATTTTTGGAGTCCAAGTCAGTTTTTCTTCTCTACTACTGTCATTGAAAAATAACAACAAATATGCATAGGTTTGGTCCTCTTTGAAAAAGAGAAAACACAGTTTTTAATAGTTTGAGAGTACTGAATCCTTTCACTTGTCTCAAGGCATGCCTTGGAACTGGGATTAACTCATTGCCATGAAGCTCCTCAGTGTAAGGATGCCAGTTACTGCCTGCCTGAATTATGAAAGAGATATCATTTGAAGGAATACTGCTGGGATATGAAATCTTTTTGGCTTGGATTACCAAACCAGACTGCATATGAAATTGCAACTGAATTGCTTTCCATGATTTATGTAATTAATCCGCTTGCTTTTAATTTAGATGTTGTTCCTGTGCCTGCTAAGTCATTAGCACAGGATTAGGCTTGAATTTGAAACTCTGTAAACAGATGATTGTGATTTTTTGCTAGCTGATCTTTGTCTTCAGCTCTGACCCCTTTGCTAGGCTTGCAAAAACCTTTGGAAAAGGGGAGAAATGCATACAAAAAATCACAGAAGATGTTAAGTTTTCACTGTATGTGAAAAGCAGGGTTTTATTTTGGTCACATGAGACTTTTTCTAAAGAAGTATTTTACTGTCCAAATCTGAAAATTGAGATTAAATTAACCAGCAGTGTCTTCTTTAAATGAGAAGTTACCTTGAAGTTTGGGAATGCACTTCATTTACCATGTTCTAAGGAAAGTTTGCATGTACTTTGATAATTTTCTAAAAATAAATTTAGTAACTAATAGCATAACAGTAAAGATCTTTAAAAGAAAAAAAAGGAGGGGAAAAAGCCATATTAGTAAAAATGTGATGTATGTACTTTCAGATCTATCTATCTTGTGAGTAAAAAATGTTTAAATTTGGTGAAATTATGATGCATATTTTTTCTTTGAAATTAAATTGAATTTCTGGATGAGCTGAGATGCATTATTGTATGCATTAAAGATTATACCTAATGCAAATGCTTGCCATCTTCAAATTCTTTGGGGTCTTCCTAGTGTTTTAATATGCAATGTTCAAAACCTGTGTTTCAGCTAGACAAGGCAGCACTTTGTTTCCAAAAGAAGGGTTTAACAAAATGACCTTTAATTGAGAAAGACTTGGATTGTCTTTATATGATGTTTCAATTGAGTCCAAATAGTCTTTTGATTAATTTCTGCTCCAATGGCCACATTAGACGTGCCTCCACACTGAAGATCATTGCTTCTGATCCACTGTGTGACTATCTTACCATCAAATTCCAACACCTGATTGATTTTAAATATCTTTGGTCTTTTTTTTTTGTGTACAGTTGTATGGATAATATGATTCCTTTTTTCCAGTGTTAAAGCAGTGTTTATGTGTGGCAGTCATTGGTCTCCTGTTGGTTTCTTACTCTGCAGCTCCACTTCTGGCAATCAAGGACAGACTTGTAGGGACTGTGGGTTGCAAACAGCAGAGTTTTCTGACCAGAGGCATCCCAGGAAGCTTCTCTGCTCTGCTGTTGTAAGGGACACTTGTTTCTTGGTTTGCAGGTAGATGGTGTGCACGTAAGGTACCTGGAAAATGATGATCCTGAAGGGCTCAGGTTGGTGGCTTGAGGCAGGAGGGGAGAGGTATTGGGATTTCTGCCTTTGTCACCCTCGGGCAGCCTATCACCAAAGAGAGAAGGTTTTCTGGAAGGGTTTATCATAATGTGAGAACTAGGTTGGATCTTAATGCTTGCAATATTTTATTTGCCCATAGCATTTAAATACATCTTCAGGTAACCATTTGCCTTATAGCTATCTTCCATTGTTAGGAAAATTGACTAAAACATGTTGTTACCTGTCCTTTATATTATGTAGTATTACCTTGTAAGGTAGATGCTTGGCTGGTATAAATTGTCACAGCTTTGTCTGGAGCTGTGGCAATTTACACCAGCTGAGAATTTGCTCCCTGTGTCCTATGGCACTTTATTACAGACCCATCGCTGATGGGTTAAATCTTAATTACTTGCGTAATGTCATATATAAATATATATATATATATATTTACAGGCATTCTATGGGGTACTGCTGCCTATGGATAAAGATTTGTACCCTAACCAGATCATTACATTTTTTTTGTCATTAGCTATATGTGCAAAAGATATATTGTTACAAAGAATGTATCACATGTATCTCATGTAGTACATATTATGTGTGTTGTTAATTTCAGAAATCATTATTCTTGAGGCCCTACCTCAAATTTTGTATTTATGTGTACAAATGCAATTTATTGTATTATATATTTGCCTAACATATTTGGATGTGATAAATTAAAATTATTCAATAATGTATGGGCTCTAAAGACTAAATAAATGTCCAGTGTTTAAAACAGAAATTACATCAACTTTTCTGGTGAATGAAATGCCTCTTTTCCCACCACCTCCTTACCCACCCAACACACACTACAAACATCATTCTTACTTAACACACAGCCTTAAGGTATCTTCAGAATTGATCCATTCGATTGTTAGAAACATTGAGCAGCAACTGGAAACAGCTCTCCTGGGAAATGGGGATGTTGCACAGCTGCAGAAACAAGTATCATTTAAATAGCTGGTTTCTTAACTATTGACTGTTCTGTACCTTGTGGAACAATTGACTGCTTAACAGAGGACCAAATGGATTTGTTTAAATCCTTCTTATCCTATCAATTCAATTATCCCAAAGGTTGTTAAACTGTTAAAAACAAGAGAGGTTCATATCTACTGGAGATGCAAATGGGAGGCTGAAAGGAGGAGCAAGTGACGAAGGAAAGTGTAAGGAACAGTTTCTGGTGTTATTGTACCTCGTGTTCGAATTCCTGCTGTGTGCCGAGGGCCATGTGCCACAACTCTCATTTGGAAAGCAGGTTCTCCCTTCCCTGCCTGCCATGGAAATGGTACTGGTCCAACTCGTTTCACTGTTGGCAGACACGAGATTTTGAGAAACTTTCCCCAATTACAGTAGCTGAAGCACGATGTCAGGACGTGTCATCAAAAGTGGTAACAGGACATACTTGTGCCAAGAGCATGATTCACTTCAGGCGAGGGTCTGAACCTGGAGGCTGCTCTACAGCTCAGTGGCAGGACTGTTCTGTCTTTAAGCTCACATTTCTCTCAAATGTGCAGGTGTGGGTAAAGGAGGTGGTAGGACCTGTGATGGAAGACTACAGTCATTCTTTGCACATTACCTGTGCAGGCGGATTTCATTTTGGGAAAGTCTGAAGTTCCCAGCGAGTGTCGTGAGAGTCCTGAGAGAAAGCTGAGTGCCATTAATATCCTTTTCAGGAGGAGAAACTGATGCATATGGAATGTGTCAAACCCTCAAAGTCAAACAGTGTAAGTCAATGATAAAACTCACTGATTTTGGGAGTAAGGAACAGTCATTTGCTGTCACCATTAAGCATCTATTGCATCAAATCTTTAAACTCATGGGAACAGATCAAAATCTATGTCCTTTTAACTTGGTTGTATGGACTGACCATGACCACAATTTAAACCAATGCATATTACTTAACAGCTGGAAGATAGGCACGTGCTTTACTACACTGCTCACAGATGTGCTTAGTCTGAAATAATTTTACTCTTTTGGTGCTGAAATTCCTACAGTCATTGTGGAGGTTGAAGGGCACATCTTGTACCAAATGGATTAATCGGCTGTAAAGTTTGGTTTAGACTTCTCAGTCTTCAAACATTAGCTAACTATGTGTTTGGGAATTAAAAATAAAATTTAAAACATAGCTCCATGACTGTGTACAGAGGCAGACAAATGATTTTTCTTTGTAAGGCTTCACTCTGATCGATTTGTTAGTTACTTAAACCCTAAAGTGGATACTTTTAGCCTTCTGAACTGATTATATAGTCCTTAACGAGTATTTGTCAGTGGATAAGGCAAGTATGTCACACAGTAATCCCCCCTTCCTTTCCACCTGTCTGGGTCACAGTGTTCAGGTGTAAGTGCTGCTCCCAATTCTTGCCCTCTACTGGCGGCAAAGCAAACTTTGGGATCGCAAGTGTTCCCGTGGAGCCAGGCTTTCCCAGGAACCAAGCCTTATTTGTGAATTGGGGAGGTTTTCTACCCCATGAGCTACGAGTGCTGGGCTTTGTTTTTATTTTCTTTTATTTTTGTTTTTTATTTTTTTTCCCCAGGTGGAAGCACTGCTGTTTCCCAGCGTTTGCAGTGCGGCTGAGTCCACACATACTCAGACATTCTTGAAGTAATAGTGGTTTTAATTGCATTTTAGCTGTGGCACGCAGACAGCCCTACAACTGCTCAGACAGACACTGGGCCTACTCAAAATCCTTCCTCAATCTATAAAATGTCACAAGCTTTGCTGGCTGGCAGGACTAACAGTTTCACACCACACACTTAGCAACTTCACAATAATTTAGGTCAAAATCAAAATGCATTCAGTGACCAACGGAGAGTGCAAGAACACTATTCACAGGCATATTATCTGAGCTGAAATCCAGCTCAGTTTCCAGGACAAATGATTCACTCTTGCAAAAGTACCTTCAGATTTTTTTAAAAATTGCTATGAATACTCAGGAACACAGTTTAAATTCTTATCTGGAAGTCAGGTTTTTCAGCTATTTATATTTCCCATAAGAACATATCAGAAGGTCCAATTTTCTGGTGATAAAGGGAGATTATTTTTTGCCATTAGAGGAGGTGTAAGAATAGTGTTGGCTGCGAGAAGGGGATTTTTTGTTTTCCATCCATTTTCCCTATCCTTTCTCCATATGAACAGCTGAACATGTGCTCTCCAAATGTGGGATCATTTGGGCATTGAGCTGAACTACAGGAAGAGTCACAACTGTGGGACCAGCTTTTTTCAGAGCAGTTTTTACCGAGCTGCTTGTGTTACTTTTTGCAGTACCTGTGGGCTTTTGGATGCTTCTGGTGAACAGAAGAATAAATCAGTAATGGTTAGGATATTCCTTTCCATGAGATTGCTCAACATATCTTTGAAACTGTGCTTTACAGCTCATAACGTGGTGCAAATTTTTTCATATCCCTGCAGTAATTTTTTATAAACAGCACTTAATCTAGGCTTAGGTTAAACAGATCAGTTTGAGAATCTATGACCAGTTTAAATTGTATATCCACTTAAGACTCTGCATCAAGTGGAAAACGGAAAACTTGAATTAGATTCAATTTGGTGTCTAGATAGACACTGGTTTTACTACCAGATAAGCACAAACAGATCTAAGCTAACAGAAATTGGATATACAGACCTGTTCCCCAAAAAGAAATCTCTAAAATCAGACAGTAACTGCTATGCAGAACCCTGATGTTATCAGGATGGCATAGAGGGGTGTGTCTTCACGTGCTGAGGTACCACTGCCTCTTTCTCCTGTTGCTATGGTTATACAGAGTGTCTGTGCATACCCACACACGCCTGTACACCGTGTGCTCGCACCTCCTCTCGCCCCGTGGCTGAGAGCGGGGCGCCCTAGCCAAAGGGAAGAAGCTGCAAAGTTACATTCGAGGGAAAAAAGTTGTTTTGATACACTGGAGATAAATTACTGATGTGCTTTCTGAGTGGCCACCCCAGAGGTTTCCTGGAGTGCATTACTTTGCTGGCAGCCAGGAACAGCTGTTTCCAGACATCTCGCTAATTAAGTAATTAGGCAACCAAGTCAGACTGTTTGCTCTTGCCAATGTAAATGTGTATGAATGCAACTGCACCCCTAAGATGGGCATGATTTTTATGGTGTCATCCTAACTTTGTCCAAATGTACAGCTTATTTAACATTTAAGATGGCTGGAATTTGCACTGTGCAGCACAAAATCACGATGAGGGTAAGCAGCAGAGAGGATGATCCCAGGGCTTGCAACTATAGACCAAATCCGGAAATCTCACTCTGCTCCTGTTTGGTGGGGTGGGAACATCATCAGGGGCCACTAAACTGTCCTTCAAAATTAAATCAGGTGTTCTGCAGGGAAGAGTATTGCATATAACCGACCCATGTGCTAGTGTATTCCTTGGCAAGCAGCGAGCCAAATTAAAAGGCTGGAGAGAAGAAATACTTGAAGACAGGTTTTAGAACAGCTATCAGAGCAGATTCTCATACGGCTCACGAGTATCTTTAAATACTTTACCTCTCTTTTACACGTTAAAGTCATGAAAGCGCAGTTAAGGGAGTTGAGCAAGGACACGCAAGAAGCCGAGGAACGGCGCAGGTTTCTGTATCATACCTCATAACTTCTTTTTGTTTATTCATATATGGCATAAATTATTACTAAGAGTAAATAGTTAATGAGGGTTGATTCTCACGCCGAGAAGAAGGGGAAGGTGCCCCGGATCGGCCGCATCTCGCACCCGCCCGGACGAGACGCAGTGGGGCGGCGAGACCCTCTCGCTCGGGGGGTTCCCGTTCCGGAGTGCGGGGCTCCCTGTACCGGGTTCCTCTCTCTCTCTCGGGGGGTTCCCGTTGCGGGGAGCGGGGCCGGTGCGCAGTGCGGGGCTTCCCGTGCCGGGGTCCCCGTTCTGGGGAGCGGGGCCGGTGCGCAGTGCGGGGCTCCCCGCACCGGGATCCCTCTCTCTCTCGGGGTGTTCCCGCACCGGGGTCCCTCTCTCTCTCGGGGTGTTCCCGTACCGGGTTCCTCTCTCTCTCTCGGGGGGGTCCCCGTTCTGGGGAGCGGGGGCGGTGCGCAGTGCGGGGCTCCCCGCACCGGGGTCCCTCTCTCTCTCGGGGGGTTCCTGCACCGGGGTCCCTCTCTCTCTCGGGGGGTTCCCGCACCGGGGTCCCTCTCTCTCTCGGGGGGTTCCCGCACCGGGGTCCCTCTCTCTCTCGGGGGGTTCCCGTTGCGGGGAGCGGGTCCGCTCCGCTCGGAGCTCGGCCGTGGCCGGGCGGCGGCGCTGGCGAGGCCCGGGGGGGCCGCGCGTCACGGCGGGGGGCGGGCGGGGAGCCCCCGCTGCGGGGGCGTCGGGGCCGCGCCTGGGCAGCGGGCGGAGCCGCCGCCGCCTCCTGCCGGAGCCGCTCCGCGCGTCGGAGGCTGCGCTCGGCTCCGCTGGGCTCGGTGCGGCTCCGCAGCAGCTGCCGGCGGCCGGGGAGGGAGGGAGCGAGCGGGCGCCGCCGCCCGCGCCGCGCCGATGGGTCTCCTCCTGCTCCTCTGGGCGTGTGCGGCCGCCGCCGGGGCAGGTGAGGGGCTGGGCTGGGGCAGCGGAGCCGGGGTCCGTGGCGGGGTCGGGGTCCGCCCCGGCCGCCTCCCCGGGGAGCGAGGGCCGGCGGCGGGCGGAAACTTTGCGGGGAGGCGGCGGCATCGGGAGCCGCCCCGGTCGTGCCGGCCGCCGCCGCGGCGGGGCCGGGCATCCCTCGCTGTACCGAGCGGAGCTCCGCTGGGCGCAGCCGGGCATCCCTCGCCGTGCCGAGCATCCCTCGCTGTACCGAGCGGGGCTCCGCGGGGCGCAGCCGGGCTCGTCTCCGGTGAGGCGGCCGCTCCGCGGGGGCTGAGGACAGGCATGGGAAAGTTTTGCGAGAGCGGCGTGCGGGCTGCGCCCCGCGGGAGCGCAGCAGCGGCGGCCGGCGCGGTCCGGGCGGGCGGTGCGCGGCTTGCGGCCCCGGGGCTGTGCTGGGCGGTGCTGCCCGCGGTGCGGGTGTGATGCTGCTGCTGCCAGCGCGTAATTCCAGCCGCTGCCGTGCCGGCTCCGCTATCTCGCCAGCCTTGCGCGACCCGAGGACCGCTTCTTGTTCCTTGCGAAGGCTTTGTTCTTGGTCCCCGGGTACCGCTCCTTCCCTCGTGCTGAGGGGCACGTTCCTCCGTAGTGCACGCAGCTCTTCTCGAGGAAACCACCCGGCACAATTACCAAAAGTGCAAAAGAATTAACGTTTTATAATTACATTCTTATAGTAATTATAACCTCATCAAAATCTACAGAGAGATGCGGGATAAAAATAGTTGGAAGAGAATACCGCCCATCCCTTTCATAGCGGTGTTACCCTTGATAGTGCATACAGAGATTTTTAAATGGTCAACAGTACCCAAAACTCTACTACTCGGAAAGTTCTCTGTGTGCAACAATTGCCATCGAAGTTGTGAGAGGAGAGAGCAAAATGCCTCTTCTAGAGCCTCTTCTTTACCATTTGAATGGTTTCACGTGGGTATGTGCAAATGGATTGATTGTGTTGAGTGTGCTTTAAGTAAAAGTTTTTCCATCCCCGAATAGCACTTACACATGTCGAGGAGATTATGAATGTGCTGCATATGTTGCATGGCTGCACATTAGCTAGATGGAGCATGGCATGATTGCTGGTGCTTGGGTGTAAGTGATAAAGGCGGAAGCAGAGAATAAAAGCTGTCAGAGCTGTAAGGCAGAATTAATTTCTTTTAGGGATTTCCTGGTGACATCATTCATAATTATATGGCTTAATCCTCTAATCTACTGTAGTGCCTTCCATTCACATTGGGCTGAATCCACCAAGTTGTGAGATGATTTCTACTCCCACCCACCTGCCTGAAGCATTTGGAGTGTTGCTTGTGTAAGCCACTGATATAAGGGGAATGGCCCAATTACTTTAAATAGGAATTGAAAGCAACATCATCCAGAATCGGGCCCAGGCATTGCACAGCTCTCCAGTGAAAGCAGCCGGTTTGATGCTTAATTTTTACTTCGGGAAGAGATGGTATTTCCAGCTGTTTTTTCCACTGGAGAGAGACAGCATAAAATACTAGATGCAAGTGTGGTTGATATGCCTGTAGTATCTTTCTGATAGATTGGGGGAGACCACAGGGGGAAAAGGAGGCTTGGTTATCATACTGAAGCTGCTGATTTGTTGTTTATTAATTATTAACTAGGCGTTTGAGTGCCTGCTGCCATTTGAACACCCAGCTCAGGAAAATGTCTAGGTATTTAAAGCAGTGTAGACTCTTGCTAAATACTTACTGTGACATTAGAAATGGTCTCTGTTTTCCAAAGTATTTTAAGAGCTGGAACGGAACACACTGAAGCTGTCACACAGGATCCTTTGTTGGCATAAATCGAAGCCTGTGGAGCTACAGTGATGTATACTTGTTGAGTCTTGGGTATTCAGGCTGGAATAAACAGCTTTAATAGAGCAGAGGAGCTACTGTGATTTATGGGAGTGCCTATACTTGCTCGCTGTGGTTTCTGTCCCCACCCTGTTGATGGCTTTGACCGAGCTTTCACTTACTTTAATGGGGTTGAGATTTTTCTTACTGAACGCAGTTTGTCCTTTCTGTTGAGCAAGTTTTAGTACCTACTTGACCTCCCTTCATATTAGTAGATTATTGCTGAGCTGAATAGATGTAACCCCTTTCTAATGAGGGACAGTCTGCCCTGTTCCTCAGAGGGATGGCAAACACTTGTCTTTGCTGATAGGTAAGTTCACACAATTTACATTGTGCTCTTCTCCTGCTGAATGAAAACCTTAGAAGAATAACAAGTCCTTTCTTGTTTTGGTGCTGGTCTTTATTTCAGGAGGGGAAGGTGTTTTTGGTCCACCAGCGTGGACAGTGTCAGTTGTGGTCATTCAGTGCTGAGTGCCTAGGGTGGAAGGCAAAGATAGTACCAAAAGCCTGATGATGATCCTGATTATCTGGGAAGTTTTTATCTTTCGAGAAGTTTATCTGGGTTCTCTAATACTCTCCCCATTCCAATTTTCTACAAAAAGGTGTTTATCCCCATATCCTTATGAAAGCACTGTGTATGTGTGTATGTTTCAGCACTCTTGGAGGTTCAGTTTCATCAGATGCCTCTAAATCTTAGTTTTCCTTGTAGAGTAAGATTGCTAGAGACTCCTAAAGCTGTATTTTCAGTATTTTTAATGCTCTGTCCCTTGTGGAGTAGAATCCTTTACAATACCACAACATGTTATTCCAATAACTTTTCATCCTTGAGGAAAAGAGAAAGTGCTAGAGTACAGAAGATTTATGAGTAGTATATGTAACTTCTTGTTCGTTCTGTACACTTCAGTAATTTCTCAGAGCCTTTCAAAGAATCAAACGAGAGTACTTGCTGCTTAAATGATCCAGAAGTATAGTCCTGGAATAACAAATCAATCAATTTAGACCTGAAAGTGAAGTCTACTTAGTGGAAATCAATCTGGACGTGCTTTACAGGTAATGTCCTTGCTCCATGGAAGTCAATGGGACTTTTACCATTGACTTCAGCTGTGTCAGGATTTCCTTCTTGGAGCCTGTTCTTGTTACTAATGATGTTAGTGAAAAATTTAATTAGGAAAGTGTTTAGATTCCACACGAGATATTTGACCTGTGTTTCAGGCACAGATCTTATGTCACTCCTACTGCTGTGTTGAGAGAAACACTGAGGTCAGGCTGCCCTCTTCCCATCTCTAGAAAAAAGGAGGTATATTTGGTGTCCTAACCATCAAGTTGCCCTGAGCCCTTCAACATAGCATTTTCAAACTTTTGGAGTCTTTGTCTTTTATGTCAATCCCATCAGGTCCTTATTAGATTGAAGACCACCCAGGCTTTTCCTGGGCATAAGCCTTTTAAGAATTTCAGGTTTAGATTTGTGCTTTTCCAGTCGGTGCTCCTGCAGCCCAGGTGTGCTGCAGCTGCTTTGGGTGAGTGAATGTGTGCTGTTTGTAGGTGGGCTTTGACAACGAGATAGTTGTGCTTCAGAAGCAATGTCAAACACCTTGGCTGAGTCACCCAAGGCTCTTAGTCTACAGGATGGCATTCTTTGCCCTGCTACCATATCTGCTCCAGGGTCCTTGGGTCCACTTGGGAAAATGGATTACATTTAGGTGATGAGCTGTGGGCCTGGTCAGTTGGTCCCAGCTAGGTAGGAAATGTGAGAGGAATTTTCAGTCCTTGTATCTCCCTGGAAATACTGTGTGGCCAAGAGATGAATGCTGCAAATCTCTCTTACTGTTTTGCATAGTGGTTATGCTTTTCTTTATTTATTACTTTTTAACCTTGTGAAGATACTGGATAAACGCATCAGTTTTAGAATGTTTTAACACGTGCATAGTCAAATTTCTGGGGAGGAAATAGTTTAATTGAAAGACTTGAAATAGAATATCTTCTCTTTCCTGCAGCACAGTTACTGTCTTATAAGTAATTACTGTGTACAGTGTGTGTGAGTGGGAAGGTAGTAGAAATGTCTGTGCTAGATATTCTTCTCTATTCTTGTCATTACCTGATTTGAAATAAAAATTGACCTAACTCTCTCTGCCTCCAACAGCTGTAGGATTTGGAATGGATCCTGATTTACAAATTGATATCATCACAGAGCTGGATCTGGTGAATACAACCCTGGGGGTAACACAAGTGTCAGGACTACACAATGCCAGCAAAGCATTTTTATTCCAAGGTGAGAGAAACATCCTCAATGTTGTTATCTCTCTTCTGTCTGCATGAGCTCAGAAGAGCTGTGATGCTTAAGTGATTCCCTGTAATGGTGGTCTTACTCAAACGTTACTTTCTTTTTTTTCTATTTCTTGGAATTAATTCTTGAAATATAGATGAGATTTTTTATGTGTGTGCGCTGTCAGGTTGTTGCAAAGGAATTTAGGGAAGTGTTTCTGGGTAGGTTTTCAATACTCCCCAATGCTTATTTCTCATTAAATACATCAGAGTGGTTCCAATGGATGGACTTGTGGTTTTCCTCTCTGTGATCATGTACATGCAGAGATATACAGCTAAAGCTGTGTAACTATGAGGAGGCATTTAATGTGTTGATACTGATTAGTAATATAGCAAGTCTTTCATTAACTTTGTGGAAACTGCTAAAGTGGCCAAATAAAACACTTTTGTATTTAACTGCCCAAGCTGAGTATCAAAGACAGGATAAATCACTTTGAATTTAGTTTGTTTTTTTTTTCCCCCTTCATTAAGTATTCTAACATAAGTTTGTGAAGTGTTTTAAAACGATGTTGGGATTTTTTTGTGTTTTTACTGAATGAAATTCTGGATATAGCTTTACAATGTATTTAAATAAGGTCTAAATTAAGGGACAATGTCACATGGGGTAGAAGCACTGAGTTGCTACAATATGTTAATTCGGCAAGAAAGACATTTATATGACTTGAGATTAACATGTGTATTAAAGAAGGGTTGGAAACATTTTTATTGTGGAGACTTCTATGTTTTTTCTTTACTGTGCTTTAATCAGTGTTGAAGTGTGCATATTAGTGTCTCCCTTTTTCTTCTCTGTCTTCTGTAGCTGTTTTTAGAGGCAAATGATTATGATCTCATTTAGCTTCAGTCTGGATCTGCAGTGCTAGCTGACTTTACTGTAAATAATAAGGGAAGTGGGTCTCTAATCTTAGTTCATTCTTTACCTGGCCAAGGCCAGTTTAGGAGTCAGAGCAGGGAGGCTTTTGGAGACCACCTAAGATTTATTTCTTATCTTTTATGATACAACAAGTAGCTTAATTTTCACTGATTCCCAAATTAAGTGTCCAGGAAAGCAGCATTGATTTTTTTTCATTTTAAGATAGCAATTGTTTTTCCTTTGATACCCTGACTCCAGGTTTGTGTATTATGGACAAATCATATTAAAGCCATTCATCTAAGGACTGCAATGACCTAAATATATTAATAATTCCAATTGCTATTCCATGCAGTTAATTGCAGCCACACTGAGGTATTGTGGTGAGTTTTCACAGGCTGGTGGTTGGAGCTGTAGGGAAGAAGTCTGAGATGTGTTTGCCAGGATTTGGACTGAGACCATTGATACTGAAAGTAGCTTTGAAGGGCTAATGGTGAAGATATCTTGGGTATTCTCTTCTTTTCTCCTTGGAGTTGTCCACCTGTAGTTTAGGAACTTAGGAGTGGTGTAAAAGAGGTGGAACTTACAAAATTCATATGAACAGATAGATGTTCATGGGAAGAAATAAACAAACATTCACTGTATGAAATGACTAAACAATATGAAGACTGGAGTTAGGTACATAAAGCTTTTTAAAATTCCTATAACAGAAATGCTTTTTGCTCATGCTCGCAGGAGCAGCCCTGTGTTTGAGGATTGCCTCTAATGTAAAACTTCTTGGAAGGTGGCTCAGGAAAATCACCCTCTTCAATAAAGCTCATCAGCCCTTGGGTCGTGAGAAGACTGAAGGCCTTTGCTGTCAGCTGGGATGGAAGTCTGAGGCTGCCCTGTTGTCTTCTTCCCTTCTTGTTCCTGTTATTTGTTAAATGTCAGCAGTGTGCTGGCAGCTGTATGGATTCCCTTTAATTAGCAGAGGTGACTTACTTTACAGTCTGGCTGTGTGCCAGGTCCTTTTCCTGGCAGCAGGAGATACTCAGTTTTGATTTTTATCTTGCCATAGAGTAAAACCAGTATAGAACTTAGAGCAATAGATGGGAGACTGCTATGTCTAAGACAGAAGTAATACTTTCTCCCACAGAGACTGACAAAAAACCATCTTGTCCAACATGACACTCCCAGAGGAGAGAAAAGCCTGGAAGTTAGTGCTTAGTTTCAAAATTGCTGTATCCTCTTGGACCAGCTATTGCAGCCTGGAAGATGTGGTCCTTTCAGGACTGCTCTGCTCTGGTTAGTCTGTACCACATTGAGCAGGTCATCTGTGCTGTGCCCCACTGCTCCAGTGTGGCCTTGGAGCCTCTGGGCAGGGCAGGACCTGTGTCACCTGGCAGGATGATTGCTGCACGTGGAGCCACGTTAGAAGACCCCTGCCCTAGCAGGCTTTCACTGCTGAGGATTCCCTAGTACAGGAAAAAAGAGAGTTTGTATGTTCTCTGGCATGTGGTTTTCACAGTGACAGTGTTGCCTGCCACCTTTGGCAGCATGTATCAGGGCTCTGAGCTTACATAAAAGCTCCCTGCAGAACATTCTCTGTCTTGTCCTGGTTTAGGGCAAATTTGAGGAAACCTCTGAATTGGGTCTCTCTAGGACAGAGACTCAAGTGGCTCTTCCCCCAACTGGTTCAAGAAAAGATTTCCTCAGAGAGAAGTGGAAAAAAGCTGTTTATTTAACAGGCAAAGCACTCCCCAGCACAAAAGTGAGCAATACTAAAGAGCAGAACCTCTCAGTGCTCTGCGGAGATGACAAATTCAGCAGAGTCCCTTCCGTGGCTGCAGCCCGGCTCTCTCAGGCTGTTCTCAGTCCCTCCATCCCTGGGAAATGTCACAGCCCAGCCCAGGCCTGGTGGGACACAGCTGGGAGCTCCTGGGGCTCCTTCTGGGTTTGCAGTCCACAGCAGGTTTGAACAGTTCCAAGAAAAAGGAAAAGCCACAGGCCAGGGAACTTGTCTGCCTCAGCGAGTCAGAAACTGCCAAGAGCAAAGGAGAGCTCTGAGCTGCTGCCCAGTGCAGACAGCACAGTCAGGGGGAAGGATGCAGGGAGCAAGGGCAGTCTGTGATAACAAACTCTGCCTCCTCTCTCCCCCCTCACCCTTGGAACCAGCCTTAAAGTGCAGAACCCAACATCCAACACAAACAGAACAGACACTGGGGATACAGGCAGCACAAAGCCCAGGACAGAGGTGAAATGGCTGGAATGAAATGCTGGAGCTGTTCAAACTGAGAGTGTTCTTTTGTGTGTTCCAGCAAATTTACATATTGGAGGTAGAGAAATAGTCATTTTTCCCCAACCCAAATAGTTGTGTCCAGGTTAAGTCCTGGAAAATATGAAACGTTCTCCTAAAAAAGATTCTTCTTCTGTGAATGAAACTGTTTGAAAGAGAAAGCTGTATAAGTTTTGAGCATTCTTTCAGTTGCCTTTAGAGGCAAAAAGAGGAAGTGAAAAGGAGGTGCGATATGAAGATATGTGCAAAATAAAGGGAAACTATTATTTTTAGTTAGGCTTTTGATCAGTGATAGCTCTCTTAGAGTAAGTGGCATACTGTTTGTTACAGAGTTTCTGGGGAGTGATGTAATGATTTGATTTATCCTAGAGAAGATGCAGAAAGACTCTTCTCTGAAGAGTTTGTGATTTCAGTCTGAGACGATCCCCGTAAAGCTGATGGAATATTCTGATTTTTTACTAATATTGGTATTAACAGCTGAAACTCAAGTTTCTGTATGAAACAGCTTAATAGGCAAAGAAGCAAATTAATCTCTGTTGCAAATTGTGTGACAGTGTGGTAGAACCAAAATGGCAATTGAGAGATGTGGGTTGCCTTTGGGCAAGCAAATCTGTTTCTGATTGAGACAAGCATAGAAACCTATAATTAAGTGTAGTCATCTGAGTGGTCCTGCTGGGCATGGACTTCAATTGTTAGTGTATTTCAGGTGGATTTTTGATTGATCAGTTCCATTATTTGTATGTTTCAGTTCCATTCTCTGTGAAAGGAGGATGAGGAAATTAATGAAAAAAGCAGTGTAAGTGCTGACAATGTGCATTAGGAAATGTAGATATATATAACTCATAATTGCAATTCTGGAGTCTGATTCTTAAGACCCCTAACATTCTGGTGTCTTAATTATTTATCTTTTATTAACTTTTACACAAAAACGTGTGGGAAAATGTCTTTGTGGGCAGATGAATTGCTCTAGCATGAAGAGGCAGAGGAGGGTGAGTGGTGGAGATTCATGATTAGTGCTTTTGGGGAATGGGGCACCCAAGACCCTGATGTCTGATCCACATCTTCTCCCCTCCTACCAGGAGGCCAGTGAATTCAAGGAAATGGTTGTGGGAGTGGGTGGAAAATCTGCCTCAAAGAAATATATTGAAAATACAACTTTTCACCTAATGCCTTAAAATAACATCTTACAAACATGGAATGTAAGACATCTACAAATATATATTACAGGCATGAAAAATGTACAGGATCAGAACAGGATTATACTGTAAATTGTAGATGAGACAATGAATGTAAATAATACGTAATTGCAAATAATAAATATTGTAAATAGCACATTAAAAATGAGCTGTGAGCTATGGCTCCCTTGATGGGGCTCAGCCCTGTTCTCTGTTTCAGATACAGGGAAGCAGGGCTTGTCCTGACTCTGAGGAATCATGATCTTGAGTTCAGTGGCAGAGGAAAGCTTTGATGATAAGTAAGGCAAGACGATGTTGACTGGTCATCTTGTTTCTAGGTAGACTGAGACCAGGTTTTAGCCTACCTGTTAAATCGTGTGATTACTTTTACCAGTGTAACTTTTGTTACATGCTCAGTTCTTGTTGTGGAAGTAAAATTTTATTCCTTTTACAACCTGTCAGCTATGCCTATTTCTTTTTAATTCTTTCTGCAGCATCTCTTTTGAGCTAACTGAGACTTAAAGCCTTTACTTACAAAACAGTTTCCCCCAGCCCCCAAAAGTTTATTAAGGCTTTGCTGTTTCCTTTCCTAGCAATCTGGCACTGTTTTTCAACTTGGCCTTTAAATTAGGAATGGTCTTTTTATTATGTATACTATGTTTAGCACTCAGCAAATAAAACACCAAGTACTGCTCAAAGTCTGCAGATCTACAGTGCTTTGTTCTTGACTGTTTCTTGACTTGTATTAAACAACCACTGGATTTGTAAGAGAAACACCTGGCCTGGAGCTCCTGCAGCACAGAGTTCAGTCATGCTCCTTATTCCCACTTTGTACTAGAGACTGCTGAGTTCTTTTCTGTACAGTCGTGGCTCCAGCAGGAAAGGTGAAAGAATAACAAGTATCTTAAAGCACAGAGAAAGGCAATGTTTTTGTGAGAAAAAGAGAGAAGCTTGTTGAGTTCCTGAAACAAAAGGACTGTCCTGCTTCAGGCCAAAAGAGAGATCAAAGCTGCACTTCTAAGGTGGGTAGAGGTGCCTCCCAGAAGACTCTTGAGCTTCCAGATGAAGTGCAATCCTCTCTGGTAGTCTTTTCCTTCAGTGTTTTATGACTGACTGACTTTCTTTAGACTAATTCCTCACTTAGAGAGTAGAAGTGTTTCCAGATTTCACTCCAGGAATCTCAGTCCAAGAAGTCAGATTTTGCAGTAACGAACTGAAAGAGATTTGAATGCTGGCCAACTTTGCCATATTTTGAGATTGGTGGATAAGAACAACTTCCTAAATCGGTCTTGTCATCAGCAGTGGGCACATACCCTTTTTATCAGGAATGCTACCTCTGCTTCTGGTAGTCTTCAGGACACTTCTTGTGTCCTGGCAATGTGTTTGGGGCAGCAGCTCAGCACTGAGCTGTGCTTGCTGAATTCCAAGGCCAGCTGAAGGCTGCTGCCTTTGTCCATCTATACTGAACTTCTCACCTTCAGTCTCAGGGGCCTGGGTGCTATGGCCAAGGTTTTAATCGAGTGTTAAACTCTGTTATGCTGCTGTAATGTGCAAGGTGTGTGAGCTGCAGAGCTCAGAAAATAGCCAGGGACTGGATGAGAGGGAGCAGATAACAGCTCAGGCAGGAAACATGTCATTGCTCTTCCTGGGGCAGGTGGTGGGAGGTCTTAAGTGAGTAGGAGAGATAAACTTTAATTTTGGAATTCAGGTGTCAGTCCCTCTTTACATGAGGTAATGAGACAAGAGTCATTGCTTTTTTGTGGGATCTCTCCTGCTATGTTTATAGCAAGTATTAAGTATGAGCAGTATTGTTTTTACAGAGCAGAAATCTTACAGCAGCAGAAAAATTAGGAACATGGTGGCTGGAAATCTTAGTTCTGCCTTCAGCTGTCACAGCAGAGAGTAGCTCTAGTACCTTTTCCATGATGGTGTATGTGAATATCCCATCTTGTGGGAATGCTGGGGATTTTGGGGCAGAGCCCCTGGGCACACCTGAGGCTGCTGGCAGCCCCTTCCTTCATGTGCCATAGCAGGGCTTGATCTCTCCTTGGGGTCTCGAGTGCTTGTCCTGCTTTTCAGCCCTTCCCTCTGTGGACACACACATTTAGAGAGCTAGGGAATTACAGCCTGGCAATTCCTTTCAGGCCTGGATTTCTCCTGTCTCTCAGCTCCATTCCCAGGCTGACAAGCTGACTGCAGCTTCAGTTAAGGGAGGCAGTCTCCCAGAGTGATGACTTGGTAAAAAACAGAAAAGAAGTCATAACAAAGTTTAACACTTGGTGTCTTTCCCACGGGACATCCGGACATGCTGTCCCAAGAGATGTTTGTCCCAATTGTCCAATGAATACTGTCCTGTCCTAACTGCACATAACACACTTTAAATACGGGATGTCCGTACAATAAAGTTGGCCTTTTTTCCCCAAAAGAGCTCCGTGTGTGTTGCTGTCTTTTCTCTCTTTGCAGCGTGGTAACCCCATCCCTCCTTGCTTTTCAGCCCTCCCCTTCCCTCCACAAAAGCTGGCAATGAGAGGGATTTCACTGGGAGTATGTGAGTGCCCGGGCTGTGTTTGGGGTGAGCAGGCTGCCCAGTGGCACACGGTGGGTGGGAGCAGCTGGGGGAACTCTAACGGGCAGGGCAAGGAAATGGCCCCAGGTGGGCATGGGGACGGGAGAGGGAAGAAGGAGATGTGTGGAGGAGCTGCAGGCCAAGAAGGAAACAGGGGATGGCCAGGCAGGAAAATTGAGCCAAGGACTTTAATTTGAGGGAGGAGGGAGAGAGGTGCAGGGATCAAGAGCATGGTAAGGGGAGCTGTGCACAGAGCTGGGAGAAGCAGCCTGGGGAGAGAGGCAAGGGGCTGTGGCCTGGATGGGAAACTCAAAAACTGCAGTCTTTGGACCAGGAGAGTAGGATTAGGTAAAGCTTTGCTTATGGTACCCGCAGCATAATCAGGAAAAGCACAGAAAGTTTAGATCTGGTGTTACTGTAAAGTACCCGTGATGGGTGCTTGTATTAACAGGGGTTTTTGGAGGATGCAGCTTGGATAATGTGTTTGTATTAGTGAATTAGAACCTTACTTTTGCTGTGTTGCTCACCTGTAAAATTGAGGTGCTAATGCCCTTTCCTCCAACAACAGTGGTATGCAGAATTCATTAATATTTGTAGAAGGCTCAAATACTGTGCTGGAATAATCAGCTTGGTGTGTTCTGCCTTCAGAGAAGGATTTGAATATGGTGGATTTACTGTTCAAGGTGAGCCTTGAACAATAAAAATAAAGCAAAAGTTAAGATCCTTGTTTGTTAAATAGTTTTTACTCTTTGTTCTTTCCTTTGTGCACTGACTGTGAGACAGGAGCCCTCTGGAAAAAGGTGTGTGATCCTGTAATGACGAAATGTTTTGGAATGTTCATCCCCAGAGGGTTGAGCAAGGATTTCCTGTGATATTTTAATTCAAATCTGCCTAACTTATTAGTTATATATATATATATATATATATATATATATTTTATGTATATATATCTTTTAATGTAGCTAATCTTTTAACGTGTTTTATATACATGATGCAATTTTTTTCTTTCAATTAAATGATTAGTCTAAGTGTGGTTTTTTTCCTTCGCAAAAATCATTTTCAGAACAGAGAAATAATCTGGAATTGAATACAATGAGCTAGGAGGGGTTGAGTGAGATGAATCATCTTCAGTGGAGGAAATGAAAGATCACCTGAGACATAATTATTGAACAAAGCTTCGAGACTTTGAAGATAAATAAACTACTATTAACTTTGTCAATTCCCAGAGGTAGTTTTCAAAAAATGCTCTTATATACCCATCCTGTCTTGGCTGTTTCTAGTTTAATGTTTGGATTATGTTAGAAACTTGTCTAGGTGTAAAGTTTATCCAGCATATTGATATGAAGGTATAGCTTGTAAGTAATTTCAGTTTCTCATTCAGTATTCTGTTGTTTAGAACACCCCTGCCCCCTGCTTCGAAATAAGTGTAGATTAAAATAGAAACCTAGTCACATTAAACAACAGTGACCAATTTCTACTTTTACTTTTTTTTTTTCCCACCATCCTGAATGTTGTCATGCTGCCTTCTGTTACTTGACATTTTTTGGATTTCCCATCATGTCTGTAATGATTAGGAGAGAGTTCTGAGCACACATTGCCTCTGTCCTTGACAGTTATTCTTACTTTCCTGGGAGACAATAATTGTGCTACTTATCTATCTTCATTTGCCAGGATGGAAAGTACAGGGGGGAAATGGGATAAGTACTTCTGTAGTGTGCTAAAAGCCTTGAATGCTTCTGGCAACCTGTTGACAAAGTCCTGTCATGAAGATAAGCAGAAAAGAAAGAAAAATCCTTTGCTCTTTAATGGCTGAGACGGGGATGCAGAAATTAGTTTCTGATACTGCTAGTAATGGTGTTCCACAAAATGTGAATATCTAGGTCCTTCCAGTGAAAGTAACTCGAATAAAAGTAAGACTAACAGTCTGAGTTTCTTGTATCTTCATCAAAATAGAAATACAACAAAGATTGTCTTTTTCGTGTAAAGATTTTGTCAAATGGATACTCTTAAGTCATGTAACACTGTAATTAGCTCCTTATTTAATAAACAAATATTAAAGTGGAGTAAGAATATTCTGTAGCATCTTGTCAGCTGTGCCCATGTGCTTGTCAGAGCTGTGGGAAGCTGGGGTGAAGCAGAGCTGGCCCCTGAGCAGTGATGCTGCCTTGGGGCAAGTCCCTGACTGGTCCTGGGTGGAGAATCCTGCCCAAGCCCCTGCAGCTCACACTGCAGCTGGACAGATGTTGTGTTAAAAGAGGGCAGAACTGGGGCATTAGTAGGGCACTGCTGAGCTAAAACTGCTGGAAATGCAGTGCTCAAGGATTGGGTTCTTATTGTAGGCAATGAAATAAAATGGTCTATTATTGTGTATTTTGACCTCAAGGGTGGTGATATCTTAGATTTTAAACCAATTTTAGTAGAAACTTGTTAATAACTGAGAAAAGTATTTATATTTGGCCTACTTGATTAAATTACTTATAAACACAGCTACATCTTTTGCATAAAAGGAAATTACTTTCAGGAGATTTTTTTTTTATTTTTTATTTTAGATCTTAAAGAAGTATGCAAAGGTAGATACAACCTGACCTAATGAAGAAGCCAGGCATGGACCATTTCCTGTGGTGAAAAATCCACTGTCTTGAATTGTCTGTCAAGAATAAAGATTAGATGCTACTTGAGACCTCAACCTACTTCTTCTGTGCCAAATTCTAGAATAGTCTACCACCCGTGGTGTGGGTGTATAAATGACACACAAGAGAGGGACATTTGTTCTGTTATTTTTTCATTTTCACCACATAAATGGCATGAAGTATTCATGTCATACTGTGCTGGTTTTATGGTGTTATATCATGTGATTGGCCTTTGGAAATAGGCCTTTTGTGGCCTATTCAAAGATACAGAGTTCATTAGCTTTTTATTTTTTTTCAATAGAATGAGCAAAAATTGGTTTTGGCACCTGATGCCCACTCCAACATGGGATGATATCCTTATTTATAGGTTGCATATCTGCTAAAATAGCATCGTTGGTGCTGTAATTCTGATGACAGGGATCTGTGAACCACTATTTTAGAGCAGTAAGTACTGTAACTCAGAATTACTTTTTCTTCCTAAAAGCCTCTCGTTGCAGCTTTTCTGTCCCCCATCCTCCTTCCTTTGTGGTAACATTTCTTACATTACAGCAGAGTTTGCTGTGGGTCCCCTGTACAGTAAATTGGGAAAAGCAGTGTAGGATCACAGCAGGGCAGTTTTAGAGCCTGGCTTCCCTTGCACACACAGGTGACTCCTCCCTCTGAAGCTGTGAGGTTTCCATTTGGCATCTCTGGGAACAGACCCTTCCAAAAGGAGATAAATTTGTGTTGTAAAGCTTAGTCCTGTATTGTGTAGCCCCCCTCTTTTATGTCTTTGTTTTGATTTTTAAAAACTTTTTGTAAACTGGAACATAGCAAAGATCTTTTAAAAGAGTGAAACACGTATAAAACTGGATATTGGAGTTTAAATACTTGTTGCTTGTAAGATGCACTGTCTACAGGTGGCACTCATATCTGCCTCTGTTCCTCTCTCTCTACTTCAGCTCATTGTGAAAAATAATTTTGAAATTTTAAAGCCTCTTCCTGGGGACTGGGGAATATAACAAAGCCAAGATGTGTGGGAGGAGAATGGGGTTTGTGTGTGTGTGTCATGATTTTTGTCTGTGGAAGTCTCTACAGATGCTCATCATGCTGTTTGGAAAGTGAAGTAGCAAAGCCTTAAAACATGATATTTGTAGAATAATTTGGTAAATGCTGATGGTTTGGAAACCTCATGTATTGCACTTATCCTAAGCCTTCCTTTCCAGGGAATGTACTGACTAGCTGTGGTAGGAGGACTCTGCAATATTAGTTACAGTCATCTTGTTTGGGAAATGGTGGAAGAAATTTAGGTTTCCTTCATTGTAATTAATTATGGAGCCAGAAAAAAAGAGTTTTGCTTTTATAAAAGCATTTCTCATATATTTATGTCATGTCCTCTGCTTTAGCTTTTTGTTCTCTGATAGTGGCATTGCTTGTAATATCTTTTGATGTTTTGTGTGTGCCACCTTTCAGATGGGATATTCTGCCCACCTTGCTTGGTGCCATCCTAATCTCTTCAAAATGTAATCATTAGGAAAAAAAAAAAGTAAACAGTATTGCTGGTGTTACTGCTGATGGCCAGAAATGAAGAAATGAGGGGACACAAGGCAGTTCTATTTAAATAAAAGCTTATTTTCAGAAACAAAGGCTTATGGAGAAAAAGGGAGCTCTTAGTACCCCAATCACGTTTCCTGTTACGGATGAACCTACAGCAATGGATGCTATCAAAGTTGTCATATTTTATTCATGAGTTGTGGTATGCTTGGGTGAAATAAGAAAAGCAATGGTCCAAATCATAATTATGGTGTAAAAAGATAAAACAGTTATTATTGTGACTTTTAAAAAGAAATTATTAAATCTCTCAAATCATGTAAAACTCATGGAGAATGACTAAGTATTTTAGTTATTTATGGTTCTTTGTTGTGGGTGTTGTGAAACACTTCACCAATAGCGTTTATACTTATTTTGGGAGAAAATAGAAATGTGTGCCTATGTATGTTCCAAGAAACAAAGACCTCTAGAATATTGAATATAAACATAAAGAGGCTGACAGCAGAAATTATACTTCAGTAGAGAAGGGCTCTGACAAATGTATTATGCCTCATGTTATTATCATGCAGTTAATAAATAAAACAGACACCCAAGATTTAATTTGCTTTAGCAATAACATGGAAGTGATTTTTTCCTCAGGGAAAGAAAACAAAAGGGAGAATTAGTTCATGAAACATGTGTGGTTTAATGTTTGTATAAATCACATATAGTATAGAAAACCTCTGAAATCATCACATTTCAGCAATACACGACCTATGCTTTAAAAGTAATTAAAAAACTATTTACCCTTTCAAATCTTTGAGAGTTTTTGAATCAAGAGAGCACTTCAGGATATGCCTGCTTTGAACTTCAAGGATAATTTCATTGTCTTTAGTTGGATTATTCATGTGATAGAACGACTGGAAATTAAAACCTGTGTGTAGGTGTGCCCAGGTCTGTTAGCTGCATTAGGCATAGCAACCTCTCTCCACAGTGAAGAAACAAAGTCGTATTTTCGCTTAGTTGAAACTCCCCTTTTAATGAACTATTTCAAGTAGTATTTTGATTTACACATACAAGAAAGCAGATTTTCACCAGGGAGGCAAATCCTGATTTCTGTGTGGCTTCTGATTTCAACAAAGTCAGAGTAATTTAGGCATTCAGCTTGTCTCCTGCTACAGTGGAATCTAGATCTTAAAAATTTTTTTGAAGTGGATTATTTGTTGACTGTATCAGTTAAGTTCATGATAAACTTAGGAATCATAAAGCACTTCAGAAGTACTTGTGGTTTTTTTTTTTTTTTTTAAATATTGTTGCCATAAATTATGAGCAGTATTTACTATTACCTGTAAGAAAGAAAAGTGCTAAATGAGAAATCAGAATTATTACTTACTGCTCACAAATATGAATGGATCAATCTCTGTTCTATTAACCTTATATTTTATTTCTGGATTACAAGTACACTCAGAGTAATAGTGGGAGAAAATAAGACCAAACCTACTTTTAGTAGTTATTTGCAAAACTTGTCTTCTGTGTCTGATTTTTGATTTAGCAGCTCCTCACCTTCTGGTACCACATTAAATTTCCTTTAAACAAATGCTGAATGTGTTTCGTCAAGTTTTGGTATATATATAATTTTTTAAAAGCAATCTCTAGTATTTTTGTGTGATTTCAAGCATAGTTGAAAATGCTTTGTAGAAGGGGAGGAAAAAATTGCTTAGGTTGCTTTTGCATGAAGCTGTATTTTTGAGTGGCTCATTATTTGTGTGTGACATTAGTGTTTAATATATTCTTGAAATAGATCCCTGGAGTGGTCAGTATTCCTCCTGCAAAATGGATGGCACACTAGGAATGGTTCTTGGCAATTACTGCATTTTCCCAGTGCTGCCACTGGCTCTGTTCACTGTGTTGCTGGTTTAAGTCCACGCTCTTTCTGTTAAAATGTTATTTTCCAAATCGGCAAAGAGCAATCTTTATAGGCACAGTAACGTGATAACCTTATCTAATGTGAGTAAACAGTGGAAAAGATGATACAATCAGTGACTCCTGAACTAATTAACTAACAACACATGTAATTTGATTAACTCACATGATTTAAGAGCAGATTATGTGCTTTTAGTGATAGTGAACTTCTGGAGCATTTCAACAAAGCATTTAATTTAAGGGATCAACCATTTGTAAACAGCCTTGATTTCAGCACGAATCCCTTGAGGAAACAGCGGAGCCTACTTGAGGAGAGCTCAGCAGCTGCTAAAGATGCTGGAAATAAGTTCAAGTAGCTGCCTTGGGTAACAGGTGCAGTGCAGCCTCAGCAGAGTGGTACCTGCTGTTGACAGCAGCAAACCTGCTCCAAAGGCCCTTGGCTGACTGCAGGTGTCTCATTTGTGTCCTCAGCAGCCAGGTGGTTTGGTGGCCGTGTCAGTCACTGGGCTTTGAGTGTCACCAGGCTGCTGGAGAAGTAGCTCCAGTGCTTTCCTTGGTCATTCTGCTCATGTGGGTGGAAAAGACAAGGAAAAAGCCCTGGAGGTAGGAGACCAATATAAATTTTCTTGATGTATGGCTTTGCTACAGCTTCCTGCCGCTGTGGTTGCTCTGCCACGTTGGGCACCTTGGGGCTGGAGAAGCGCAGGTGTTGCCTTCACTCTTGGCCATGTGTTCCTTTCCAGGCCTTGTGCAGAATCTGCTCTGTTCAGAGTGCTCAACTGCCATGGTGTGGATGCTGGTGAGAGTCAGGGAAAAGCAGCAGTCTGATTTTTCCCAAACTACTCAAAGGAAAACAGAAAAGAAGGAGTTAATAACAAAGTTTAGCACCTGGTGTTGTTGACAAGATAAGCGCGTGAGGAACGTGATGTTTTAATAAAAGCGTGTTTACAAGAATTTTGCCTTCCTTGGACCAATGAGCTTGTTCTATCCTTTGGTTCTGTGAACCAGTCTATAAAAATGTGTCTGCTCCTACAATAAATCACTTCTTCTGCTTCCCAGAAGGAATCTGTGTTGCTGCTGTTGTTTCTTCACAGCTCCCTAGCCTTACAGTGACAGTCGTGGTTCAGTTTGAAACGCTGATAAAGCAAACAAAGGACTTAAGACTCTCTAATATCTACTTAATTAGCATGAGTGTGGTCACTCTAGCTGGTGCTCAAGTCAAGGCAATTCTCAAGAAGTGAAGAGTCTGATACTAAGCCTCTAAATCAGCTAAATTAGTGGATGAGGAGAAACTGTGATTTGATAAGTATTCTCTGTTTGATTTCTTCAGTGACTCAAAATTCTCCTGCCCCTGGCATCTGGTGTTACAGGACTGGGTTTGCAATGGCTTCCTGAAAGAATTTTTATTTATATATATAGATGTATGATTTTAAATGCTAGATAAATTTTGTTAGGAGAGACCTATTTGTAAACTAGTTTACAAACATGTATATCAAAATGAAAGTAATAAATGAGCACGTATAGCCAGGGGTAGTTTGTCATGATGCAGAAGCAGAGTTTACATTAAATTACACTATTTTTCCACCTTCTCTAGTAGAACTGCTTTTGCTGTATAGTCATGGGAACTTACCTTTGTGACATTAGCTGTTCACCCTGGTAATTGCTCCATCCTCTAATTTAATGAAAACCCATTAAACCGAAACAATAATTAAAATGAGACATCATCTCTGTAGGAGGCTTGCATATTAAAATCACCAAGCATTTCACTGCAGACGGATCTTATTCTTGAGAAACATTGTTTGAAGCAACATGTAAAAAGTGATTTACAATGAATAATCATAATTTAGAAACCTGTGCTGTTGAACATGATTTCCCACTGTTTATGACTGACTCTGAGTAGAGCTAGCAAGGCAAAAACATTTACAGTGTCTTTTCATGCTGGTAAGAATACTCAGAAGCAGAGACGTGCTTATGAGAAGACACCATGCTGTCTTTGGTCCTCCCTGTTTTCCTCCCCTAGTTTTTCTGAGAAGGGTGAGATGTTTTGACTCCTCTCTTTGGTTTGCTGGCAGGTCAAACAGGTGATGCTGGTCCCCACTCTTCCAGTGCAGGGGTCCCAGAGAGCTACAAAGTGCCAGCTTAGCACAAATTTAACCCAAATTTACATTTATTTTCCATTGGCAGTTCCCCCAGGCCGCTGAACCCTGTAATTTAGCCTGTGTGGAAGCAGTGCAGGCACATGGGTCTCTGCAGCACGGTGTGGGCTGTCTGCAGCCTTGGAGCTTTTGGCTGGGTTGAGCTCCCAAAGTGCTCTGAGGGATGTGCATGGCTTTGTGCCTTTTCCTACCACAGGAGCATGTTGGGAAGTCTTCTGTTTTCTTAGCATATAAAGAGAAATTTATGTGAATTTCTCCTCATGGCTGAAAATAAATAATTGGTGGTATCTGCAGACATCTACGTTTTGCTCCTGGTATGTAGGGAGGGACAAGTACCTGAAGCATTTCTCTGCTTGGCAGTGGAATGATTCTTTTTGGAGAAGATCCCCATAATTAGCCTTGTCATCCTTCTGGGGATTTTTGCATGTGTAGACTGAGGAATACTTTCACAAGGGTGGAAGTGAGTGGGAATGGACATTTATCACTGGTATTTTGCATTGTTGGTTGGTTGTTGTTTTTGTTTTCACCAATTCTTCAAATGATATTTTGTGAGACCAGTGTGCAGGAAGGGAATCAATGCACTGGATCCCACTTGACTCAGGGGCTTTGGTGAAGCACCTGCTTCAGTGAACAAGAATGTTTTTGTGATGGTTTTCTGTGTTTTCATCCTCAGCAACTGTTAGGAACTGCCTACACTGAGAGTTGCTAGTTTTGGATCATCCTTCTAATCTTGGTTTCATTTTTCTAAAGGTGGTGACTTAAAAAAAAAAAGTGGGGCACTGGGGTGATTTTTTTGTTTTGTTTTTTAAGTACAGTTTTCAGTTTTGCTGGATTTTGCCCATAGCAAGGTAAAAGCCAAAAAGATATAATATTCAGTTCTTTAATTGCTATAGCTTAAATCCAGATTCTCAGTTGTTGCAGGATTAATTTCTACTTGCTTGTCCAGAATGACTGTTCAAAGGTTTTACTGAAAGCATGTTGAAGCAAATAGCTTTAAAATGATTGAAGTTATCAATAAAACAATGTGTTCTGCAGTATGTTCTCTGCCAAGGGAAGTAAAAGGTGTTCAAGCAGGCTAGTGAATGATAAAATGTACCTATTGCTTTAGAAAATGAGTTGATTCAGAACTGAATTTTAGTATTTTTCCTCCTATGGAGGCATCTATTAAAGTAAAATTATTCCCCAGATGGATTGGGATATGGCTTTTAACAACTGGTGTACATTTTTCATCACTTAAAATTCCATCCCAAATGGTCATGTATTTCCCTTTGTACTGTGGATTGTTGTCACTGTCAAAGGAAGCTTGGTGAGACCTTTGCTTTCTTTCCTAGCATTACCCTTTTCCTTCTCAAACTCATTTTGTCTGCTTCTCTGTGGTGGTGATTTTCTTAATCTGTTTCTAGTGGACCATTTCTCTTTTCTGGGGCTTCTAATGTGTTCAGGGTTACAAATAGCAGAAGCCTGAGGTTTTAATTTTTAGTTGCTAGAGCTGGTGATGCATAAAGCATTGAATCCACAGAGGAAGATGTGACTTGAGAGATCTAAATCAGGTTGGGTAAGGACTGGTGCTGATCCCGAGTTATTGTACCTAATTCCATTTGGCATTTAGGGTTAGTGTGCACTGAAATATCTGAACAGTTTGTATGTGTGAGGCAAAGATTGGCCTGACATCGTTGGCCCCACAGCAGCATCACCATTCATTTGGTTTTATGGTGAAGTGAAAACACACCTATGCTAAAATATAAATTTGAGGCTTACTTTGAAGGTGCTGGTAGCGAGTGTTATGGGTAGTTTTGGGTAAAATTTCTCCGTGTGGCTCAGGGTGTAGGAGCTTGCTGGGGGTGCTGAGCCCCTGGGTCAGGGCAGCCCTGGGTGCTGCTTCCTCCTGTGGCTCTTTCTGGCTTGGCAGGGCTGTGCTGGTCAGGGGCTCAATGGGCTCCCAAGGGACCAGGCATCCAGGAGAAGGCAAAGGGGCATCCCTGGCTGTGGGGGAGATGGTGCCAGGGAGGGGGGATGATAGTAGCTAAATGGTTTTGGTTGTCTGTCCTGACAAACTGGACCATTGGTTTCTGTTTGGCACTTCTTCCTTGGACCCACAGCTTAAAAAAATAATTAAAACCAAGCAACATATGCTCTCTCTGACATAGGTGTGTCTTGTGCTTTTGTTCTGCTGAAGGTAGAAAGTTGCCTTTACTGGATGCTCTGAGATGATTTCTGTCTCTTGGACTTGCACATAACTGAGTGTGCTTGCTTTCTTTCATTGCTTAATTTTAGAACCACTCTGGTATGTTTTAAAAAACCCTCCAGACAGTCACTATTTCAAATTAAGGAAATATAATCACACAGAAGGGCATATGAAAGTCGTATCTGTGTTTGTTTATTTATTTTGCTGAGATTGCATTATCATTCAAGCATGAAGCGATGTTTCACTGAAGATTGCTGTATAAACCTATATTGTTCTATATTATGTAGGAAATATGACATTTCATTACAAGCAGACTGTTATTTTTATAGAGAGCATAAAAAGTATTTTGCCTTTCAGGCACCTGTGGTGAGGGGGTGTATGCATTCTCAATTTTTCCTCTTTTTTTTTCATTTTGAAGTGTGAAAATCTACCTGAAAGTAGAAGGCTCTTACTCTAAATGGATTGTACTCCCAGCTCATTTGTATGGTGTTTTCTGCAGAAATCAAGCAAAACACAGCCATGACCTTCCCAGGGATGGTGTGTGCCAGAGAGCTGTGGGGCTGTGCCATGGGGCAGCAGCTGGGCCATGCCATTCTCTCCTCAGACCCCCTCCTTCCCAGCATTCGGCTTCCAGGCTGCAAGCCCAGGTTGTGCTGGGCACTCTCAGCTCCAAAATCCCAGACCCTGTGCCCTCTGGATCACCCCCAGCCTTCCCAGGCTGCATTTACCATCTCACCATGGAACCCAGTGGGAAAGTTCCCTTGGAAAGTTCCCTTGAGATTAGGCTGTGCAGAGCAGCATTTTTATGGACGTTTTTGCATCAGCAAGTAAAGTTTTCACCTGGCTTGCAGTAGGGATGTCCCAAGGTGCTGGGAATGACTGGACTTGCTCCCTCAATACATAGCACTGTACTTAGAAGTGTGTTAGCTTCTAAAAGCCTGGTTATATAACTTCCTTTTTACCAATTACAGTGTTGCAAAGCAGTCTGTAAATAATATTTATTACCCTGCAGTTTTGACCCAACACTCTGGAATTTCGGAACTTTGGATCTTACTGAATTTAATCAACAGAAAATAAATATCAGTGTTTCATGTTATCTGTGAAGAGATGGTAGAGAATAGAAAATATTTCAAAGTGTGTTTCTAACTGAAGTAGTCAGTGCACTGATGAACCATGGATGATTCTAAGCAAGGAGCCCTGTATTTTTGTATAAAATTTGATAGATAGGTGGTGGGATGTGAGCTTTCCTATAATGAGAAACTGTTGTACTTTGCAAGGCTTGACTGAAGTTTAAGCATATATGTTCCACTGACAGCACTGCCTGTGCTTTCATGTGAAAGAATTTTTGCAAGCTTTGTTAAGTCATATTTTATTTCTGGTAACTGTAACACCTTTAAGGAAAAAAAAGTAAGATATGAAGGGTTTTAACCTTCAAGAAATGATAATCATCTTCATCTGTCAGGTCTTGGTTATTTTACCTCTGAGTCTTACTTGTGCCTTGGAACGTGCTACCAGTGGGTTGTCTGTTTCTGTAGATAACAAACTGGATATTGGTGAATTTATGGGTCTGTGGGAGACATAGTTTTGTATCTCCTGCATCAGCTTTTTTAAAAGAAACTACATTTTATTTATGACCAATAATAACACCTGCTAGGTGAAGATAATGATACAGATAACAAAAGCTAATAGATAAAGACAAAATCTGGTCTTCTGTGCTGGATTGTTTATTCTTCTATTCCACTATATGATGGCAGTGGAGATGATTTCTGCTCTTGGAAGCTTTATCCTCTGCTATGGTAAAAGTGGCACTGGACAGACAAGTAGTTTGTTGCTGTAAAATGGGCACTATATTAATCAGGGGAATTTGAGTCCCTGGAAAAGATTTTTAAATGATGACTAGTGGTTTTGGATGTCTAAGTGTAGTACTTTTCACTGTGAGCCTTTCAGAGTGCAAGCATGTTACAGCTCTGGTGTGGAAGCTCATTTGGAGGGCTTTAAGCTGCACAGGAAAAACTGAGACCCCAATTACAAAACATGCTTGAATACTTTTTCCTTGGAGTTTGGTTTCAGTCCATGACATTCCCTCAGTAGTTGTGTGTTTGAGGTTTTAGGTTTTTTTCCAAGCCACTCTCTCTCCTCTGTCTGCAGAGCCTCATTTAATGACACAATGGGGCCTTTTAATAATGTTGGGGACTTTTTTTTTTTCCCATGCAGTGAAATTCTGAATTGTAATTTTCATCACTGCTTTGTGTGTTACATCATGCATGCTGGGCTGGATTCTCAGCATTCAGTGGTGTTCTCTGGTTTCCTACCAGCTGAGAATTTGTGCCAGCATTTTTGGCTTCAGAGTAAAACCTTTGGAAAGCAAGCACACTGGATTTCTAATTGGTTGTGATATCCAGGAACTGCAAGTGGCTCAGGTCTTGCAAATGTGTGACAAGGGCCCAGCATGAGAGGCATGGCAATGGGTGGGAAGGTGAAATGCCATGATTTCTCTGCTTTGTTATTAATTGTCTTTCATAATGATGATGTATAGTGAATAAAAGGCTGAGTTAAAACTGGTGGGAGATGATGCATTTGAATCTTAGCAGACCAGCTGTGAGAAGGCATGATGCTGCTTGGACATCATCAGGATTTGTGAGGCTGGAATGTTTCTGCATCTGCCTGGTCAAGCTGTAGTTTTATAAATATTGTATGAGCTGTCATTCTTTGCTTGTTTAAACTGAGAAATCCCTGAAACGGCCATGGATTGCAAGCATGTCTTGTATTTAATTCTCAGGCAGGAGCACAGCCATATAGCATTATTAGCAATAATCCATCTCTGCCTTACACTGTGCAAGGACAGGTTTCCTGTGATGTGCAGGGAAGAGGTGGTAACAGAGTCAGTGGTAAAAACTGAAATTGGAGCGTGGTGAATTGTGTTGGGAGAGGCTGTGTCTGAGATTTCTCAAATTTTAGGGCCCTATTTATCTGACTGCAGCACACCTTATTTACTGCAACTTAATCTGCTTGCAGCAGACACAAATGGCTCAGCATCCTGTCAAAAAATCCGTCAGAAAATCACTAGCTGACCAGTTGTGAACGTGTCAGAGTGACAAGTGGACATGCTGACAAGATATGGCATTTGGGTTTTTTCACTGAAAAAATGCAGTGATGGATCATGGCAGATGACTCTCTAAAATGAAAAATATTGATGTGAAAATGAAAAATGTAATCTGAATCTTTCTGACTTAGCATTTTTACTAGACTGTTATTTCCTTTTTTTTTTTTTCCCCCTTTTAAAAATAAAATTCTTAGATACAGAAAGAGAAATCCACGCAGCACCCCATGTGAGTGAGAAATTAATTCAGCTCTTCCGGAATAAAAGTGAGTTCACGTTTCTGGCCACTCTGCAACAAAAGCCATCGACTTCTGGAGTTATACTGTCCATCAGAGAGTTAGAGCACAGGTAAGAGGAATTTGTTTCTCTCTCCCTTGCAGCAATATAAAAGATACTGAGTGCCCTGTGGTCTGTTTGGACAATGTGTTGAAATGGTAGATGTAAAATCTAATATGCAAGTTAGAGCCTTTCGTCATAGTTTGCTATTTGCTACTTTTTTCTAGTTCTTTTTTTTTTTTTTTTTTTTTTTTTTTGTTATAGGAGGAATTCATTATTTATGTATCCCAGTCCATAAAATAACTTAAACAGAAAGATCAAAGCCAATGTAGTATAGATGCAGGGCAGTTTGGAAGTTACAAACCTTGCAATGCAATTTTCCTGACTAGTTTATTATATGTGCTTTGGCGTTTGCTTTTTCATAAAAGTTAAACTTGCACTTTTCTTGCTTCACTATGTTTTATAACATTATAAAAGAATACATTTTCTTTGAGATTCAGCAGTTAAGCTATTAAGCAATTAAGCTGCCTGTGCTTGCATATAATACTGTGTGTGTTTTCTTCCCAATATAAATCCATTATATTCCTATTTCATGTATGACTTTTCTCTCCCCCTGCCCCCTTTTATTTTTTTTCTGGTTGTCAGTGTAGGAGGAAAAAGAGGTCACTTTGATTATCTGTTTTAGTGGCAGACATCAGTTTATTCCAAAAAAAGGTGTACTTTGTTTTATGGTCCATAATACAATTCCAATGATGTTTTGATGCTTCAAAGTGTATGTTGTATCAAACAGTCTCCTATTTGTAACTTTGTTAATGCTTTTAAAATAATTTCTTAGGTCTTGAAGGACATTTGTGTCTAGTCTGACACATGAAAGTCTAGTGCTGCTCTTTCCTGTTGTAATACAAGTAATGGGACATTCTTTGGTTGCTCCCATTTCAAATCTAATGCCAGTTTTTCTGCAGCACTTCTATTAAAATAATCCTACTGGTATTTGTCTTAATCATGTACATGATACTCAATTTTTAGCCCAATATCTTCCGTTTTTGATGAGGAAGTATATGAAGGAGAAGGCAGTGACTTCATCGTGGCCAAATTGTCAATGATGCTTTTTGCCAGTGCAGCAGCAGAGATGCCCAGACAAGCCTCCCCAGTTAAGGGGAGGACTTTGCTATTCAATATCCCTAGTCAATACTTTTCTGTCACCTCTACTTTTCTTTTACTTTATTCTTTTTGCATTTTTCAGGCCACTGTCTCAGTCTAGAAGAATATTGTTTTACATTATAAAGGGATGCTTCCCTCCATCTCTTCCCATTCTCCTTCTCTTACTCTATCATTCCTTTTGCATTACTTTTCAATTTCTCCAAGCTTTTTCAGGTCATTTGAAGTCATGGTTAACAAGATCAGTTTGCCATGTTAAGAGTTTGTTTATTATTTATTTGAGAAAGAGAACATTGAGGATAGCCATTGAACAGAAAAATGCTGTCACATGCCTGCACTTAGCAAAATCCAAGGTCAAACTAGACAGGCAATGGTGATTATACAATGCAAGGCACATGGATTTTTAGATATGGAATCTACTGAATGCAGCTCCTTGAGTCCTCAGTCTTGACAGGCAGAGGCTTGAAGGGAGATGTGCTATGCAGGAGTAATCTTGGTTGAACAAAATACACTGCTGTTGTCCTCTCTGGCACTGAGGTTATCTATAATATTTAAAATGATGACATCTGCTTAAAAATACATAGAGTTGAAGGATTGCCTGCTAGTCTCAGTTCAACCTTTGCAGCTCTGTGCAGTAACTGAGGAAGTTTCAGTCTGTAATTCCATGCAGGAGTCAGAGCAGGCATGTCTGGTGTTGCTCCTGACTGCTCTACTCCAGTGGCTTACTGGGGCTGGCCTGTTTTGGCCTCCCTGTGTATCCCCTAAAGCCATTGCTTGTTTCTCAGGTTGCCTCTCAGACCTTGCTAAGGATCCTGCTTTCATACCCCCAGGTCTTTGATGACAGAAGTTAATAAAATGGATGACGATGGAGAAAATATTTTTTAACGTGGATGAGAAGTAGAGAACAAAGATTTGGGGCACTGCTGAAGATGATCCTGCTTAAATTAGATCAGTGTAATAGCAGAACTTTCACGTTGAGAATTTTTGATGTTTCTCTAATAGCTCCACTCACTCTATAGCTTTGCATGGGAGCTGAAATGGGTGCAGACACATGTCACAGGGCAAACCTTTTATTAATTGTAGCTCCTACTAAGCTTCTGATAATTATCGTGGTGCTGTTCTTGATGACATCCATTTTTTTTTTTTTTGGTCAAACTCTTTCAGTTTCCCCTGTGTGAAAACAGACACTGTAAAGAGGATAATAAAAAGCATCTTTATTTCATCAGGAGCAAGATGTGTGAGAACAAATATAAGGGTACAGTTGTTCCTTAACCAGTATAGAGTTTGACTATGGAAAACACAAGAACTCTTATCAATTTCTTCTCTTTGTGCACAATAGGAGATATTACAGTTAAAGGCTTGCTTTTTTTAACTTACCAGCATATAAAAAGTGGCCAAATTTTCAAAAGTTCAAGCCTTCAAGAGGTCAGCAACAAGCAAAAAAAAGCAGCTCTGTTAGCTGTATACCAGAGTTCATGTCTCTATGGAAAATGTCTTTGTGTTTTTTTTTTTTTTTTTTTTTTTTGTTTGTTTGTTTGTTTGTTTGTTTGTTTTTTTGTTTTGTTTTTTTTCTTGAAGTCAGTAATTTAGATATACTGTTTTGTTATTCTAAATGGATATTTTGTAGCAATTTGAGATTTGCTGTTGATTTATATCACCATTTGATGGACAGGACCATGATGACAAGCATCTTTGTTAACAATTTATTGAATCAGTTTAATGATAATAAAGACTTTGTTTTCATGCTTCGAATGTTTTAAAGTAAGTCTTGGAAAACGGAAATCTTAATTAATGCAAATAAATTCTAATTGGACAGTCTGATAGTTGGTGCAGACTGTGTGTATAGTTACCTGGAATGAAGTGGTAAATCTGAATATTATATTTTCTTTTCTGAATTAGAGATAATAAAAAATAATATAGGATGGACAGATGTTACTTGGGGATGCAGAAGGTGGAAGCTGTTTTTTTGATCAGTGAATTATGCTAGCCAGTTTTTCCTGGATGAGCTTTGTGAGCTGTTCTGCTCACAGCCTTTGACTCTTTAGACCACCAGAACTCTTTAGAAAGGCAATCAAGATATTTATTAAAATGCCATCCACAATGAATTCCTCATTTCAGCAGTGATTTCATACACTTTCACTGAAGCTGTCTACTGCTCTGGCCTTGCCTGGTGCAGAGCCCAAGAACATAACTTAGATGGAGTCAGCATTGCCTTTCAGCTGTTTAATCTCAGGGTCTGAGATACATTGATGGTTCTTCTCCACCACTGGCCAAGATCAGCAGCTGGAGGAACATGTTAAGGATGCTCAGGTACCCATATGTCATTCTTTCTGAAGTGTTCCATAATGGGAGATCTCATCGTGACAGAACAAAGGATTGAGTCACAAGATGATTGTTTTGAAGATTTTCTTACAGGAAGCATTAAAAACTTTAATTTTTTTTTTTTTATATACTTGTAACATGTGTCTAGGACCTGAACTTCAGAAACTTTATTCCATGACAGATATCTGGAAACCTGTAAGCTGATTGTACTGCTATAGTGAAATGGATTTACTGAGTAGATAATCTGCCCCTTCACTGTGTAGCAGCAAGCTGTGTTAATATAAATATTCAGGAGGATTCTGATCAATGTGTCAGGCTCATAGTGATTCTTTTATTCCTTTCAGGTCCATTTTGGGTGAGGAGGTAAAACAGGCATGAGGCTCCAGTCCATTGTTAGATACTTCTCCTCAGTGAACAGCTCCTGACACTGTTGAGGAGCAGATAGAAACCTGTATGTTCACAAAAAACAGCTGGAAGGCTACCAGACCATTATATGTTTAATTAAAAACACAAAGGGGTAATAAGCTAGTTAAATTATTCACTGAAACCTAGCTGATCAAAAGAAGCCTCTGCGAGTGACTTCTGACCCTAGTAGTAAACCTGAAAAATTGGATTTACTCCCTGCCATGTTTCAGATTATTCTCTGCAAGATGGATATATGCATATTGGATTCCAAGATGCCCAGGATTCAGAAAGGGAAGGGAAAACTCTGCAGATGTATCCATTAACCTTTTTCTTTTAGGGTAAAGGGCACATCTTTATGAATATTTATATGTTGAATTGCTAAACTGGAAAGCTCTAAAGAGAATATAAAGATTGAGCCTTACTTCCAGCCCTCTGAATGAGTTGATGTTAAACATGTGAGGCATTTACACATTTTTTTCCTTCTCAAAAGGTCTTTAGATATGCAAATACAAATAGAATTGTGCTCACCTGCTTCTGTTCTCAGGGTTAAAGTATGAAAAAGAGAAAAGTGAAGAAGAACTGTTATATAAATCTTCCACTGATTTAAGCACTGTGAGAGAGGAGTTACTACTGGAGGAGTTACCTTCCATCCTGTGGCTTCCTGCTGAGAGCAGGTGTTTTATGTACACTAGGCTGACAATTGTTGTCTCTCTGAAGCATTAACATGCTGCTCATAACCAGCTGTTGAAATGCATTCATTGGACCACGTTGGCAATTGGAGGAGAATGGCTGACAGTTTGAAACTCTTTTAACCTGAATTTGGACAGTGCAGAAATGTTATGGTCAGCCAGGAGCAGGATGTGTGGGTCCCCCAGGAGTCTGCTCCAACATGCTGAGTTATTCTGCTGGATTGTTTTATGACCCTCTGATACAGGCAAAGAACCAGAATGCCTCAAACTTACACTAAATGCAACTTTCTGAAAACTGTCTGCTGAATTTGGGCTGCTCATTTGGAATGTTAACTCCCCTAGTTAATAAGACAGATGTTATAAATGTTCTTTGCGTGGTTGAGGTGGTCTGGGTGATGTGTGTGGTTTTTTGGGGTTTGTTTGCAGTTTTGTGACATGCCTGTGTGCTCTCTCTGCTCCAGGCACTGTCTCCAGAAAGGGAGGGGATGGCAGTGGAAACCCTGATGGTTGCTGGCTGTGGAAAGCTGCCAGAGATTTAGGCAGTGGGGCAAGGAAGGTGGAGGCTGCCTGGGACTGAGGGCATCAGGATGGAGCAGACATGGCCTGGCCCTTGAGAGCAGGCAAAGGAAAAGATTTTTTTTTTCCCTGAGAATCCAGGAGAAATGTGTTTGTTGTCTGTTACCCAGTGTGCAATAAATCAATAACTACACACTTGAGAGTGATATCAATTATTTATTTCAGATCTGCACAAGCCTGGGTGCTTGGTGGTTTCACACAAACCAAGCACACCAACAGGACTTCACACACCCTTGTTTGTACACAGAAGTCCAGAGCTGGTAACTTTCCAAGTACAGCCCCTCAGTTACTACTGCTTAGTAGTTTCCATACAAGTTTGGTAATCTGAGATAACTTCTGTGCATGCCTGAGGGGAAGGGTCTTCACCTGGGCACATGTCTAGTTGACATCTAGGTGTGATTTTTTTGTTATAATGGAGGTAGTTCAGCTAAGGGATGCATGGACTTTGAGTTTTTTGCCAAGTTAGCAGTGTATAAATAGGCATACAAGGACATACTGATTTACTATATCTTTATAGTTTATTAGTTCTAGGGTGCTCTTCACTAAGGCATGGTAGTTGTTTCACTGATTAAATGTCCTTTCTTGCTGATTAGGAAAGTCACAATTAGCCAACTTAAAGTGTCTAAAGAATACTGACCAGTCCAGAGCTAAGATGATTTTGGCATATTCCATGTTTTGCAACATGTGGAATTTGCCATAATGTAAGAAATCACTGAAAAGCTGCTGAATTTGAGAGATTAAAGGGAAAAACCTTTCTTCTAAGGACACCAGTTAGGGTAATTTGCTTTCAAATACTGTAGTTTTATTCACGTGGCAGACCTCATTAGTTTAAAAAGCTGTTATCCTATTGTTTTATTAAAATCTGGCATTTGGAGACTGTGGATTTGGGGATCCCCTGAGCTGAGCTGTTGCTGCAGTGGTGAACATGAGGGAGGGAGGGACTGGGCAGGGCTGTGCTTTGTGGGGTCTGTCTGGTCACACTGGCAGCTCTAGGCTTCTGCACACCCACAGAGATCCCTGGGCTAATGCTGGCTCAGAATCCCAAAGTAGCCAGCCCCCATTCACAAAGTGCTCAGGTACCAGTGCTTTGTGGATTGCAAATGGTTCACTGGGGAAACAAACCTTTGGCCAAGGGCTGTAACAGCAACTGCAGGATGTGAGTGTACAAGGTGACTTGGTGTTTGTTGGAGTGGTGATACAGAGGAATGAAGGTTTTCTTTTGTCAGGTTACTTTTCAGTAAAGTTAAGGCAGTGTTTAGTGTGAGGGTGGTTTTTTTTGTTGTTTTTGTGCGGGTTTGTTGGGGTTTTTTTTGAGGTAAATTGAAGGATTCATAACTTCAGCTTACTTCAGCCAGACTTTTTTCTGTCCTGCTGGCTGTGCTAGCTCTGAAGCCTGCTAAGATGCTGTACTATTTTTAGGTGTAGTGTGGTACTACCTACTTGGTTTATTAGGAGTAGGAGAGAAACCAGGCTTTTTTTTTTCAGATAGTAGGCAGGTTGCAGCTATGGTGAAGGTAGATTTTTAGACATATAAAATGAAAACAAAATGCTTAAGGTCAGTCCTTACAACACATACCATGGAAATATGTAGCTGCTTTATACCAGCTCTGACTCCAGCTGTCTTTTACCTAGTAGGCAGATGTTGGGATTACTTTTTTCTTTATATGATGAAAGAGGAAAGTAAATTTGTATTAGGAAGACCTTTGCCTAGTTGCAGGTACACAAACACATCATAAATGCTTTATGCCTTGCAGCTTGCATGCCCAGCTGCCTTGTGTAAGATGGGTAGAACAAAAGACAAAATGTTTATAAATATTCTATACTAATAGAAGGTGTCAGTGTGGGAGTGTTTATTGTTAAATGTTTCAAGCTAGGCTGGTAGAACACAATTACTGTTGTCCTCAGAGTGGTCTGAATAGAAAAATAAAGTCATTTAATTGACTGGGTTTAGTTCCTTTTGCTTGAAATGAAAGGATAGAAACGTTTGGAAGAATCTTATTTAGGTAGCCAGTAGCACAGTGGTGTTGCACTTTCAGGCTTTTAGTTGAGAGGTTTGAAAATGTTTAGTATTACATTTTGGCTATACTGGATTTGCTTGCATAGAAGGAATACTTTTGGAATAGAGTAGGAATAGAGTTGGTGATGCAATATATGGGATTCGACTTTTGTGTTTCCCTTTGTAGAAAGTTAATCTGATTTATAGCAACAAATTTCCTTGTCACAGGTGATGCTTCTATTCATGACAGCTTTTGTGCTGCCTGATGTCAGCCTGACTTTGGTGATATCAGTGTGTAACCTCTGCCACAGCAGTGAGCCTTCAATGCGGCATAAATGATGATTTGCCATGTATGGTTTTGCTGTGCAGCCTCTCGGTCTGTCTTTATTTAAAGCAGCTGTAAAAAGCAGCTTTGGATGGTTTGTAAGTATGGATGTTAAGGAAGCTTCCCTGTCTTACCATCCAGGGCCACTCTGGCAGTCACAGTCACACCACAGGAGACTCTCACTGCACCAAAAGTGTTCCTCGAGATGCACATGCACTGGAGGAGTAGATCTGTGCTCTTGAGCACATGAAGAGCATTTCTTCAAAACTCAGTGTTTCACAATGCTTAATGCTTCAGAGCTTGGCATCTCACCCTGTCACTTTATAGTAACTCGGGTACAAGAACAGCGCCTGTGGAAGCGACTGAAATATTTGCCTTGACAGCTGTAACTTGTTCTGATTTTGCATCTGCACAGAGCTGTGGTGACAACTGCAAAGTGAGTGTTTCCTTTAGTTTGAAGAGATGTATCTTTTCTTTCAGAGGCACTGCTTTTTCTCACCATGGCTTCCTCACTAACAGGGGTAGTGCCTTGGGCAGGTGCCTGCCAGCTTATCTGCAGCACAGTGCCCAGTGCCTGCTCCTGCCCTGCTTTGCTTTGCACTGAGGACTGCTAAAACAAGATCCACTTACTGCCATGCCCCTGTCCAGGCTGAGCCAGCACAGTGTGCCCCACTGTGCACACACACTCACTTGGTGGTAAGGAACAGCAAAAGGCCAGAGGAGTAATGGCCTGTGATTCATGACAGAATCCCTGTAGATTGAAAATCCTGAAATCTCTGTGATAATGGATGCAGATTTGTTGCCTGTCTCTAAATACACCATGAAGTGTTCCTACAAAGATGCTAAAGCACAGTCTTGCCTGAAGCCATTCTTATCATGAAATAGCACAATGCTATTGTGAAATGAAAAAGCTATGTGCACAAACAAGTCTAAATAGACGTATTTTTTCAGAAGCTTGCTGAATTTATAGCTGGTGACATAAAGATGACAGATCTCTGGACTTCTCCTGAATTTACATTGTTATTAAAAAGAATTTAAAATTATGCCTTGGCCAGACTCACAGATATTTCCCAGAAGTTTCTGTGCAGTAATTGTCTGATTTTTTATGGCAGTGATTTTTTCCCCAGCATTTGGGAGGCCTGACATCATCATGTTGCTGTGGCCTGTGCAAGGTGGATGGGGCTTCCATCCTTGAACTCCTGTGGTTTTTGTGACCTTCTGCCATACAACGTTAAGCAGATACACAGTGCTTTGACTAGATGGCAACCCCAAGTTTGTACATATTTGCAGGGATGCCATCTGTGCCTGCTGCTTTGCCCTGGGACATCTGTTCAGTAGCTCTAAGAGCATCTGCTATAAAGTGCTGGTGCTGCTCCTTGAAAGAGGCTGTGGGGCTTCATTTGGCACTTGGTCAAAGATAATGGAAGTTGTAAAGTCAGAATGATAGCTCTGCTTTATTTATGTTTGATTGTGATAAGGAGGAAGGTTGCCAGAATTGAATGCAAAAAGTAGTTCTGCTTTAGTTCTTAGAGCTCTTATAGGAACATTTAATCTGCTTACCCAATTGCACTGCTGTCTGCATGTGGGATATTTTAGTGCTTGGAGATAGGTGTTGGGTTGGTAGAGATCAGGAAATGAAGTGCTGTGTACCCTAAGGATATTCTGGAGGACACCAATCCTGCTGTCCTTCCTTTGGCCACTTGAATAATCTAAGAGCAGTAGAACCTTTGAATGAACGTGGTGGTGTTTGCCACAGGATAAGAGCTCTTCTGTGGGTTGATAGGATGAACAGGTGAATGTTTCTTTAATGCAGGTGGTGGATTAAGCCAACTCACCTTATAGAAATACTGTGCCTTTTCTGCTTCAGGTGTTTGACATGTTCTTATTTAATGTTGATTGTGACTTTCCCAAGTTTTTTGGTCATTACATCTGTAACTGTGTCAAGCTTTATCCTCTCCCTACAATATTTTTGTGTGAGGTATGTAGGGGTTGCAAAAACTGTCAGGAAGAATTGTAAACTATCTTGAATCAATTGTGGAATAATACTGTCCTTCTGGAAGGCACATTGCATGACCTTAAAATATCCCAACTTTTTTTTGATGTGCATAAAATCAGTCTGAATTTAGCAATGTTTTTCTCTTATACGTTGGGATTTGAATGAGAGACTGCAGATAGACCTATAAAAAGCATTTGAATTCTATAATTGTACAAAAGAAGCCAGCAGTAATTTACATGCTTAGCAAATAGGGAAATTCTACTAGTGGGAGAATTCCAGCCAAGGTCGAATTGCATTGCTGTTCCATAAAAAACAAGCTTTCTTTAATGCATGTCTTCTGAGAACTTAATCTGTCAAAATACATATCAACTTCTGATCATGCCCCTTACTTAAAATGTATGAAAATATGAATTGTTGCTGAGAAATAACAAACAAAACAAGAAACAGTGCTAAGAAGTTGGCAAGGAGATTACTGTCTCACACCTTTCTTCCTTGAGGAAGGTGTGGAGGAGAGTGGCAGGCCCTGACTGGAGCACAGGCTGACACAGGCTTCGTGCAGATGCAGAATCAGAGATTGTCACAATACTCAGGGATCTCTCTTGGGCTTTTGGTATGGATTTCATGGCAGCATTCAGAGTTCACACTGAACAAGGATACATATATTCAGATGGTCCCAGATGTTGCAGTCTTTTCAGTTACCCTGATTCATTCCAACCCTATATTTTCTTTTAGTTCCTGACAAAATACTGGAAAGAGTCTTCAAAACACCTGTTAGAGATCAGTTCATTTTCCTGCCTCTTGTATGGTAGCTTCTGTTAATTTCCCCCCTCCCCCCATTTGTACCTGTTGTTTTATCATAGATAAAAAAAATGTGCAATGGCATTTGAAATTGAAGATGAGATAGAGATTTAAAAAAAAAAAATCCATTTATTTCCTCTGGCTTTACTAATTATTTTCTCACCAGTTGATGATTACTTGCCTGAGTTTGTTTTTCCCCTCATTTGTCTTCCATTCCCCAATTTGCAGATTAGAACTCCAAAGCAGAGCAGGTGCACTAATTTCCAAGAGTGAATGGCCTTTGTGTCATTGCTTTGGAAGAGGCTTCTTTCCCCCAGAGTCTGGTGGAAGGAGGAAAGAAAAGATGTTTGCTGCTGAGAAAGCTGTTTGCACGTGACTTATATCCTGGTAGAGAAAAGGTGATTTCTGAACTGAGAACATCATGAAGTGTTTGTGTAACCAAGGTCTCAGTGTAAATTTCTGCATTTTAAAAATATAAAATCAATGCAAGACTGTTGGTTTACGTTGCCTTTTATTTTTTAAATACAAGAGAAAGAGATGTGTTGGGCTAACCCAGCTAGTTTCTGCTGTTGGGATTTTGTTGACTGGTATTCACTGATGTTTCTCTGAGTTTAAATGTTTGTGATTTGCACTTGTTGATGGGTGGTGAAGAATAGGTGCAGCATTTGGCTGCTGACACCCTCCTTTTCCTGCCTCTGGAGAGGTAAAACATGGTGTTTAATACAGCCCTGTGGCACTTACTGCATTAGGTCCACATACACAAAAATGTTAGCACTAGCTATTACATGAAATTTTAAGTAATCTGTTCTGTACTATATAAATTAGTCAGGAGATTGACAACAAGCTCGATGCCTAAGCAACAAGCTGTTCTCAGTCCTGAGGTAACTATTGGCACTAAAGATTGTCAAGTGAGAAGCTTTGCAATTTCCTGTGCTGTACAAATAACAGAGCACAGATGTGATTAAGTGCAGTATCTGACTGACCTTTCCAGGGCTGCATTGTTACCTTTACATTAACAAAGAAATCATTGTGTGGTGAGTGATCAGCTCTGTGGCTATTGGAGATTATGAAGAATGAAGCAATTTGCTTCCTGCAACAGGAGATTGTCTTGTTTTTGGGCTCTTAAGCCTCTGTGATCAACCATGTATCTCTATATCTATATGTATATACACACAAATGCTTTGTGTGTGAGGTACTAGAATGTTATGTACTTCATCCTCCTTTTTTTTTTTTTTCGTTTTCTGTCTCACTTCATTATGTGCTGTGACAGCAGATGGAAATTACAAAAGTATGGCATCACTGACAGTACTTGTCCTAGTGCTTTTCTGGCTTGGAAACACCAGCAGCAGTATCTTCTGCATATTGACTATATTGTTACTGAGCATCAAAATAATAAATCTTCTCCAGGTTTTGTGTGAATGTAATTTAGGTATTTTAATGGGTGTTGGCTGTAGTTAATCAACATTCTACTCTGCTATTTAGAAGATCCCCCTTTCTTTGCCTTCCTTGTGCCAGTTCCTTCACAACACCAGCCTGATTTTTTTTTCCACTCTGTACTGCATGTATTTGTTTGTACCTGTGCCTGCTGTGTTTTTATTCAGCATTGGTTTTACCTTTACCTCCTTCTGTTTTTTACTTTGTCGCTTGAGTCTTTGATTCATGTGGCCCAATAATGCTTTCATGTTGCATGAAAAATGTGATGACAAGGCATTGGCAGGATGGAGGAGGGCTCGAATTTCACTTTTGGTGAAGACTTGCTATCTTTGTGTTCCTTTTGCCAGCCTGTTGTGATCTCTTGCACATGTTTCCAGCTGGTGTTTTATCACCTAAGTTTCCTCCCAAGGAACTCTGTTTTCCAGTTATGTTGGAAACCCTCAGCTTCATTGGTAAGATGTAATCTTGAAGAAGTGCACAGCCCCATGTAATGCTTGTGCACACAGGCTGTTAGGGCCTGTGTGCTGCCAAGCAGTGTGAAAGGCTTATGGGAAAATGAAAATTGGCACTCCAGTATCTATTGGTTTGTGTTGCATTTATTTTTTGGAAGTGGATTTCATTACTGTAATTTTTCTCACCTTACCCCAAATCATCACCTGCCTCTCAAATACCATTGGTGTTGGCCAGTAGGGAAAACCATAACACCATGGAGGTAGAAGGGGGAAAGAACTATCTGAACAATCTAATATCTTCACTTCCTTGTGGAGCTATTTCTACTATAAAGGAAGGTCTGCATCACCTGTTTCTATATACATAGCTTCATTCTAGCAGGAAAAAGATTCTATATGATGTAAATACTTGGTGAAGTCCAAGAGAAGACTTCACTATTTATATTGTCAGTGTGCCCTAGAAGGGCTAAATTTATCCTAGAGAAAGCACTGGGTCTCCCCACACCTCTATGAGTTTAGTTAATAGCCACACTTTGTTTGCTCTCCTGTGGGTCTGACAACTGCATGAAGGTTTTGATTGTTGGATGGTTTATGCCAGATGTGGAGGCTCCTAATCCAGCCAGGAGGTTTTGTCTTTTCCTTGTAAAGCTGAATGATCATGGCACTAACAATAAAAGTCAGAAAATTAGTTAAGCACAATTGCATGTAGGGGAGTCCTAAAAATAAACAGTTGTGGGTTTTTTTAACTGGATTTGCAAGCAGTAAATACAAATTTAATGATTACCTGGTGGTTTCTTACCTTAATGGCTTTTTATTTGTTTGTGTTAGTGATATATGTACAGCTCTTTGTTTTTCAATTTCTTACAAAGCCTGCAGTCATACAAATATTTTGGTGAAAAGAATAAGGCTTGGTTTCTTGTAGTTTTCTATAGGTGAAAAGAGAATTTCAGTTTCCAGGAGTAACAAGTGGTACTTTGAGCTGTTTTCATCTAATGACTATTGCTGGTTTTGTGCTGCTTCTTTTAAAATAATTAATTAGTAGCTAATCCATGCTGAGTAACCTCTTTAGATTGTGGCGCTTGCTTGAAGAAGCCTTATCAGTTAAGAAGACAGTGACAGAGACAATGATTGTGGAAAGTGGAACTGATTCTTCCTGTTTTCAATGCAGCTATTTTGAGCTGGAGAGCAGTGGCCTGCGGGATGAGATCAGGTATCACTACAGGTTTAATGGGAAGACAAGAACAGAGGTGTTCCCATATCGCCTGGCAGATGGACAGTGGCACAAGATTGCTGTGTCACTTAGTGCATCCCATCTCCTGCTCCACGTGGACTGCAACAGGTAAGCAAATATGTTCTGTAGTTTGTATTTCTTTAAAAAATAATCTCTAGTTACGGGAATAAAACTGGAAAAGGAGATTTTTTTTCCCTTATAAATACCTCGTTTAAGAAGCACACTAAACTGTGGGATAAGAAAAGGAAAACAAAGTATTAAAATGGAACAATTCATTGTGATTATGAACATATGTGGAAAAGGTTGATTGCTGATGGGGGAGTATTAAATGCATCTCTGTAGTTTAGGCAGTAGCTGATGTTTGCCATGATTACATTTAAGCGTGATGGATGGGTGTGCAGTCTGTTCTGTTGTGAGCTGCTTCACTTGGTGTATATGAGAACTTGAAGTATAGGTAGATGCATCAGAGACACTTTAATTGTGTTTTACATAATCAGACAGTGTAGTTTTTACTGACTTTTTCATTGCTGCCCCATTTGGAAACTTCTGAGAAACATGGAAGCTTCTTTTTGCATGACTGGAACCAGTCATGCTTTTTGTTTTCTGAAGGGTATTCTGTCTTTTCCATTAGAAGTTGTGAAGGCTGCCAGATGGCACATTGCCAGGATTTCAGGGAATGCAAAACAGCAAACCTAGAATCTCTCTTGCTTTGGGACTGGATCTCACAATGAATTGTAGACTTCAGACTTAGTGGCTGATGAGGAAATTCAAAGAGTTTGAAATTGGGACTTTGGTAATAGTCTTTATGAATGAGGAAAACAAACCATTACTTTTGTACCTTATTGCATTGAAATGAATGAAGAAAATATCCTTCACATTCAATGAGAGGATCAGCATATGCATTTTGATATTGTGGCACTTAAATGAATTGGGTGATGACAGCAGATATTTTTTTGGAAGTCTTCATTTTGTTCAGACAGGCAGAATAAAGTTAGATGAGTATTACAGGAGTATGCAGTTATTGGAACATTTGAAAAAGTTTGCATTTTGACCCAAGTAATTATGAGATACTGTTTTGAGAGAAATGTTACAACCATTTTCTGCAACTCCATTAAATATTGAAATCTGAAGGAATGTTGTGTATTGGATCTTATTTGGACCTTAGAAGCAATTAAATGCTGAGAGTAATTGTAATTTCATTGAGGCATGAAATCTACAGTTTGCAAAGATTCTCTTCATTTCAGTAATTTGATTTATTTATGTTTCCATTATTTATCTGTTATAGTAGTTCTTTGCTTTCAACAGAATGTTTTGGGTTTTTTATTTGTTGACATACTGGGTTTCGGGACAGGTTCTTCATCTACTTTGATTTTTTTTTTTTTAATGAACAGCAAATGTGTTTTGGGAAGACCCTTTTTAGCAGATTGTTTAGCTGACTGCTTTCATGCACAGAATGTAAAATGAAGACAACACAAAACGACTGCCTGATGCAGAGTTCTGTCCAGGGACAGGAGAACTGCACAGAGTCATGGTTGTGACCTGATTTTCTTTACATTAACAGGCAGAACTAGATAAATACGGTTATGGAATGAGCTGTGCTGTCATATGAGGTGACAAATCTGTCCAGCCATCTCTGTCAGGTAGCCCTAAAGAGGGCTGATCCATCTAACCATGTCCCTTAAGGTGGTACATCCTAAGGCTGCTTCCAGCATGAATCTGTACCAGATGTCTCTATCTGGCTGTGTATTGTGGTGTTCTATGACAACTCCTATGGAAGAGTAATGGAAACAGTTCTGAAAGCATGACCTGGGGACAGATCATAGAACTTTAAATGAGAGGGGGAAAAAAAAGGAAGTCTCTAAGTTCCTGAGTCTGTTGTAGCATCACTGTTCAGTTAATTAGAGAATTTTTGTGAATATTAGTGTTTGTTTGATTATATTTTAACCCTTTATATCTTTGCACTTGGAAAAGGAGTCAACATCTTGTTCATCTTGGCATTTTCTTATGACAGTGCAATAGATATCGAAGCTGTGAAAATGAAGAGCAAGTCAGTGAGGGATACTTCTGAGCAGTACTACTGCAAACCCTAAGCCTTCTTCATGTTAGTGTTAGAGAAGCTGCAGCTGAAAGTGTCAAGAGAGTCCAGTGTGAAGGGCTGTGGACTTTACATGTAAATGTCACTATTTTAGGCTGGTGTGGTGTCTGGCTCTCAGCAGAGCTCAGGACACCCAATGAGAAGTGGTGCTTCTGCAGACTTCAGTGTACAAGAAGAAACAGGATATGAGTGCAGTCAGTATATTCACCTGTCCCACTTCCTGCAAATGTTTGGTGTCATCAGAACAAGAATTTAGCTTCCTGTCTATTTAAGGAAGTTCTCAGCTTTTTGTTTACTTTACCAGCAAAGCAAAAAGGGAAAAGAAAAAAAAAAATTGACTGCCAAAATTAATGCCTTGGATTTCTGCTGTATTTCTTTATGGGTTTGCAACATTGCTTCCTTACAGACATGCCTGAATTTGCGTAAATGCATTCCTTCTTTTGTTTAGGGATGTGGTAATGTGTTATATATTTGGAAGGCTATTGTGAGCAAATGATTAGTGAATGCAGTGTTACTAAAGTTAATCTGTACCTGGGAGTGCATTGCAAGTGTTTACATTGGGAAAAATATCCAGCCACAACCTAGTTTTGCTACAGGATTTATACTGTGATACCCAAAGCTAGTCTCTGACCTTTAAGAACTGCAGTTGATCAGAAAGCATTGGGGAAGAAGCTTTTAATTTGTAAACAGATAGTCAAATCTACTTTTTCTCTTCCCAGCCCTATCACCCACATTACTCTGATTTATACAATTGCTTTGACATTTGTACTTGATTATCTTTTGGATTCAATTCAAAGTCAGCTTTGTTTTTCAGACCTGGGTAGGCTAGGGAAAAGTACTTGGGAACTAGCAAAAGATGTGTAGTGCTTTAAAGCATCACCTTTAAAACAGTGCAGTTGTCTCTGTTGTAATGAGATGTCATATGGAGGGGGAAGCATATGTATCCATATGTATTGAAGGAGGTTTATTTGCCCAAGTACATGTCCTTTTGAAATCAGAAATTAGTGCTCCTCAAGAACAAAGAGTGGGAATTGTAGCTGAGTTTGATGTTAGAGCTTGGAGCTGCTGGCTCAGGATTCATAAAATGATTTGGGTTGGAAGGGACTTTAAAGATGATCTTGTTCCAATCCCCTGCCACGGGCAGGGACACCTCCACTACCCCAGCTTGCTCCAAGCCCTGTCCAGCCTGGCCTTGGACACTTCCAGGGATGGGGCAGCCACAGCTTCTCTGGGCACCCTGTGCCAGGCTTTACCTCCCTCACAGTGAAGAATTTCTTCCTATTATCTAATCTGAACCCACCCCACTTTGATTTGAAGCCATTTTCCCTTGTCCTATCACTTTGTTTCTTTGTCCAAAGTCCCTGTCCAGCTCTCTTGTGGCCCATTTAGTTGCCAGAAGGGCTTCTGAGTAAGGAGCCTTCTCAGGGCTGAACAGCCTCAAATTTCTCAGCCCATCTTCATGGAAGAGAAAAAAGATCTTAAAGTCCAGACAGGAAACCTGTCGAATGTCACTGAACTGTCCTCATTGTCTTGAAGAGCTTTTGTTTTAAGCCTAGATAGTAACCTCTAGCCAGGGATATGTCTCAGAAAACTGACATGAGAAGCCATGGGTGCACTTGCTAACATGCTTTTAACATTCTAGTAGGTTCTGAAAGCTTAGAAAAGGAAAAGACTGCATTAATTATAAATGTACTACTGATGCACAAGTAAAACCTGTGCTCAAAGTAACATGGAAATTAACTTTCCTGCTTTTGGTAGGATCTGTACCTCCCTGCTCTAGGCAAAAAGGGATTGTCAGGGATTTTCTGGTGAATGTTTAAATTCAGCTAGAGCAACTACATCATTGTCCTTAAATAGCCAGTATTTATAGGTATTTATATATGTGTATGTATGATCAAATTAACTCTGCCCTGCTTTTTCCCAGATTGGGCCTCTGTTCATACCTGTGCCTCTCATGACATGTAAATGTAAACCCCCTCCTTCCAAATCTTTATTATTTTGAAATTAAGGAGCTCTCAGGAAAAGATATGGGAATAGGAATAATAGTTCTTTTGCTAGGAAAATGAAAATAAAAATACAGTCATCCAAAACAACCAGCAAAACACAGAGTCAGAATACAGCCTGACACCCTGTCAGTCAGTCAGGGTTGGTGCAGTCCCATTAAATGGTGGCTGCATCCTCCTGCAGTGACAGATGTGGTTCTGTTGGAGCAGGGCTCCTGGAGACAGGTAAAGTTTTCCTCTGAAGGTCTGCCCAGTGGTGATGAAGATGGGCTTGGTCCTCCTGTGGGAATCCAGTGGCAAAAGGCTGCCTGTGGTTCCAAATCACAGATTATATCTAGGTAGGAGAGGCTTGGCTCCTCCCCCTGACTGGAGCATCTCCCCTGGGATGATGGAATTTTATCAGCCCTGCCCTGGGACTCCATGGCCATTAACAGGAGAGATCTCATGGAGGAAGGATGGGTTATGGAAAAGATAAAGAACACTGCCCCAGCTGGATTTAACAGCTGGCCCATTAACAGAGAATATCTCCCATGGAGATCAGGATCACTGCCCCACCTGGTTTCAACAGCTGGTGATAGAATACAGACTTTTGCTTACATCCTGCATTGCAACCCAAGACAGAAGAATTGACCACGACACTTTTCACATTGAGCCAAGACACAGATTCTCATTTAACATTTCTACTCCTAAGGTGAGGTCTGCTCCAACAGTTTCCCATGGCACCTGACTGTCCACTGGGATGCTTGTCCCCTGTGACAGTACAGAAATATGTTGTGTTTACTGGTGGTGAGAAGAGTGAGGGAATAGCATGGAGCCTCCAATTTAGGAGGTGGCAGGTACTGTATCAAAATGTATTTATTGACAATCTGTTTGCAAAATAGAAATTCCAAGTTGTTCTCAGTGTAGCTGATTAATCTGGAGGAGTGAGCCTGAAAGGTGTTTTATTTATCATCAGCCATATTGCTACAAAGGTAATCACCTATTCAGACACTCTGCATATTCCTTTACTTGAACTCTGTGGGCATAGAAGGGAGAGAAAGGTGCTTTGATGAAAAAATTAATGTTCCTCCAGTGGAAATCTGTGCTGGAGTGACTTTTGCTGTGAATAGAGCCTGTGGTTTTGATGGATACTCTTAGCTGTTTGATGGAGGGGGTTGGTGAGAGCATAAGAGAATAGATTATAAAACCAGAGCAGGCTTGGAAGTAGTCTTCAACTGAAAAAACATGTTGTCTGCTTCTTTTATGTTAGAACAGCACATTAGGGAATAAAAAATGTATGAGCAGTGAGAACTTTTTAATTGGAAAAATAAATAAATAAAAGTAGCATCCTCCAAATCCAAGACCTCTGAGTTCTTATAAATAAGATATTCTAGCTGCCAACCCGAGGTTTTCAACTGATCTAAACAAAGTTCTATGACTTTAATTAAAGTGTAATAATTTAAAGAAGGTTAAAGGATGTATTTAAAAGAGGGATTTGCTGCTTTAGTTACTGTAAAACACTTTCTCTTGAGAGGGAAAATGGTGTGTTGGCAGTGCTATGCAGCTAGGTAATTTAGTCTTGCTATTTGAATATGAGTTTGTGACCCAGATTGCTTCTCTGCTCTCCAAGCTGTAGCAGAAGCTGTCAGATAAATGGTTACTTGGGTAGAGTGGTGTAATTGTGCATCATGGTGCACCCAACTTCAGGTCTGTGGTATTGTGGACTGGAAGTTAATTGTCACCTACCAGTTTTCCCTTTTGTTTGGCAGAAAGGCTGCAAAATGTTTAGTGTGAGAGAGATCTCCAGCTGGCATCCACATCAGCTGCCATCAGTCTCTATCATTGCAGTTACTGCAGTTAACTGCAAGGAAATGTTGAGGATACAGTCAGCATTATTTTCTTTTTAAAGAAGCTTTTAAATGGCCAGGGTTTTTCACTGAATAGCTAATACATCAGCAAAATGGTAGTATGGGTGTGACCAAAGACTGAATGAAATGTTTTAATCCTGTCCCCAATTACAATGAAAATTTATTTTTTATCCCCCCCAAAATATCATTTGAACTCCTTTGTATACTTCATTGAGAGAATTGTGAGAATGCATGAGTATTTATGAAAGTGCTGAAAAAGTACTAGAGAAAAAATGGTAACAATCCATATCTGTGTCTGCCTTAGACCCTGTGACCACACCCAGAAGGCAGAAATCACTTGCACAGGTACCTGGGCACTGAGCTTCAGCAGAGAGGCCTCTCACAGCTCCTGCTCAGCATGGAATCTGCATCTGCTTTGGGCTGCTCTTGGCAGCTGATCCAGGTGCTGCTGATGTCAGTAGAAAAGGAGCAGGAGTGTGATTAAGGGTTTTCCAGAGGAACTTGGGTAACGAGTTTCAGGGAGCTGTAGAGCTCCTAGAGCGTTTGGTACCTGCAAAGCCCAATTACTGCTGAATATCGACTCAACAATGGTTTTGGTCCCTCCCTCTCCCCAGTCAGAGCTGGGGACTTTTGGTGCTTTCTGGTGAATTGTACACATTGGTAGGCTGGTTGATGGCTTCAACAGAACAGGAATATTGTGTTAGGCTTTACCATAGCCTCAGATGGTTTAGTAATTTCCAAAAGTGTGTGACTCTGTGTATTAACAAATTCTCAAATATTTGTATATTGGTCCCATATACCTGTAGGTTTTTTAAATTTTTTAATTAAAAGAAATACATCTTTGAATTGATGTGGTTAGTTACAAGAGAAGTCTCTGAACATTTAGCTTGCATAGTTTGAAATGTATCTGGATATTTTTTGATGATTTTTTTTCAGGAGAAGTCTCCTGTTACTTGGCTCTGTTTTCTTTTTATTTGTTGGTGTGGGGGTCATATGGACAGAGAGGTGATCATAGCAATTTAAGAGTCATCCAGATAAAGCAAATGTTTTGAGCTTTTTCCTTTCAGATTGTAAAAACAATTATCTTGCTCCAGCCAGGAAGATTAACTGAGATCTAAGGAATAAATGAACTCTTCCATTTGAAGTGGTTAGCTTAACTCTGGAGTTTAGAACTACAAGTCACATAGGATAATACTGGAGCTGAATTGAGAAAACGATAGCATAATTCTAGTTAAATACTTTTGTAAAAACATTAGATCTTTGCCAAAGAGCAGGTGGGAACCCCTCTGAACTATTCAACAGCAGACTCGAGACCTGAGTCTTCATGTAGCAAATAGTACAGAGCCTTTCCAAAAGATTTGAAACCTCCTGAGTGTGGTGGGGCTTGAGAGGGTGATTGAGCAAACAGGGCTGAGACTGCTGAGATCTGTGAAACCAGCCCAGAGTTCTGTAAAGTGGTTTAATACTTGAGGTACCTTTCTTTGGCAGTTTAGCACAGTTACCCAGAAGGTAATTATTTTAGGAATCCAATCTTTACAAAATCCTCAAATTGGCTGCAGGGAGGTAGAGACTGCTTGATTGCATTTCTTAATACCCCAGAACCTGGCAGTTCTCATCATTTGGCAATTTGGTGACAGAAAACCGACAGCACTGTAAGGGCAGTGGTGCACATCAGTCACGTTTGTTCCTTGGTGTGCAGCTGGAGGCTTCCATCCTCTGGGTGCTCAGAGGTGGGAGGTGTCAGGTTTTGGGAACACAGGCAGTGTCACTGCAGCAGTGGTGTGTGAGCAGGACAGGGCTCTGTGGTGCTGGGATGGTCCTGCAGTGTGGAAGGGGCTCAGGTGGGCTCAGTGCTGTGGGCACAACAGAGCTCCTGGTTCAGAGCAGTGGGTGTGAGCTGCTTGGCCAAAGTGCCAAGAGAATGGCAAAGGCAGTCCAGTCTCATGCTTCAGAAGGTGAGGTGTTTCTGTGAGTTGAGGAATAATCCATTTCTACACAGATAAGTGTTTAGTGAGCTGGTTGGTGTAGCTTTTTGGTGGTGTGGGGAAAAAATAACAGATATTAGCACCTGCTTCCACTTTAAATATTTTAATGATATGAAGAATCCTTGTTGTGATCTGTATTACCAATGGAATGACACTTCAAGGAAGCAGGAGGAAGATGCTAGTTTGATCCTCTGCACAGGAGTAAGGTAACATGCAATTGCCAGTCCTGTAACTAGTCCTTGTGTCTGAGATCAGGCAGTAAATGAAAGCATCAGTGAAAACTGCATTACTTAATTGGGCTGCAATTTTTGTGGCAACCTCTTCAGCACATCAAGAGTGAAAGCAAATAACTAATTACTACCATTGTGCCAACTAAGGCAAGTTGGACTTTCAGCCCAAGCTGAATTTTTCTGTCACACCAGCTACTTACATTAAACTTACCTGAAAGATGTGCCATGCAGTGTCCCTAGGGGACAGCCCAGTGCAGTCTGCAGTGAGAACTCTCATTGACTTGAGCAGAACCATGCTTTCACCTCCCCAGTGTGTCACATTTTGTGAGAAATGTGCTGTCCCTGCAGAGTGCTTTTCTGCCTGTCTGCTGGCAGTTTCCATCTAAATTCAATTTTAGGACCAATATAATGGCTTGTTCTATGTTTACTGTCTGTTTCATACACCTCCCCAGTCATGGCCAATTAGTTATTTGTGGAGAGGGTGTAATGTTATCTTTTAAATAACCAAGACTAAACCGGACAGTTGGAAAATACTGTGGGGAAAGGAAGATGTGGGAGATGATGTACCTGCAGGAAGAACTGAGGAACAGGGAATGAGGCCATGGAATTAGAGTTACAGAGATGTGGCTAACGGGGAGGAGGAGTGGCAGCTCCAGGGAGAGCTGAGTGCCTTTGCACAGTGCTGAGACAACACCAGGAGCAGGGCTCTGGCATGAGCATGGCAGCAAAGGCAGAGCTGAGATCCTCAGCCTGCATTTGCCCTCAGTCACTGCAGCAAATTGGCTCTGGAATATGGATGAGGTAATTTTATGATTACATACAAATCCTCCAGTGATGACATGAACCCCTTGATGAGATGATCCTGTGACAAGATACTATGTAAAGCAATTAACTTCCCAGCAGATGTGTTTTTGGAAGGGGGGAAGAAGCTGTTTAGTAGAAAGGTTTCTTGTGGCTGACTGAATTTTAAATTTATCTTTTGTAGCAGTGCAGAAAGAGTTGAAATCAAAAGCCTTGTTCTTCTCACAATTGCACCTATCTTATTGTACTAGATAAATCAACTTGGGGGTTGAGAGGAGCCTGAGACAAAGGAAAAACAAAAGGAAAGACAAAGGCTGCCTATATTTTGTGAAGAGGGGCTGTTCCAAAGCTGTAAAAGCTTATCCTGCCTCAGGTTCTGCTGTAACTGCCAGAGTGAAGATCCTGTGCTGCAGTCTTGGGCCAGGGACCAGCACATCCCTTTATGTGGCAGGCAGATGGAATAGAAGCAAATTTCAGAACTGCCAGTTCTTGCTCAATGAGTGCCTTGTGACAAACCCCAAAAGCAATATTAGAATTTTTATAATTTTTTTTTCATGACAAAATAGAGATGGCATAAACCATTTAATAATGGTTTTACCTCTTTGTTCTGCCAGCATTTTATTTTGGGGTTTGTTTTGCTGCAAGACCTTCTTTGTGCACATTTTGATGCACATTCTTCCTCTTTTGCTTTCTGATTGTAAGATAGGCTTAATTGGCTGCTCCTTGTTTCATAGATATTCTAATACAGTTTTTTTATCTCAGATGTATCTTGCTCTAAGGGTTTCTTGTTTAATTTGTGGGAGAGGAGCTTTTCTTCTTTTTATATCTTGAAAGAACCCATTGAATTAATTTCTTCCTCTTATTTCTAGAATCTGCTTTTAATTGCTCAGACTTGGTTTGATGATATATTGCATCTGGGATGTACTCTGAACATTTGGTTCATCTGAGATGGGCTTTTGGTATGATACTTGGTATGGTAACAAATGAGTGTGCTGTGCTTTTAGCTTTCTTGTTAACAGTTTGCTTTATTCAGTGTTCTGGTTTAGAACATGAGCTTCAAAGCTTGCTGAGGTTGAAGGGTGTCTTTTAGGGATCATGTGAGTTTTAGTATTGTCCTCATTTATAAGTCTATTTGCCTCCTTGACTGTAGTGGATACCTGTGTGCATCATAAAACCCTGCTGCTTTGTGGTTTATGCTCTGGCAGCCAGATCGTGATAGTTGCTCACAAGTGATAAAGAGATGCTAAAATACCTTTGGAGAATCAGATATTTGTTTGAAAAGTGGCATTTGATCTATGTAGCTCTCAGTTCTATACGGAGATGTGTGAAGTCCTGAATTCACATTAATCCATAGAAGTTGTGCACATTGATTTTTATAAGAAATGTCTGTATATGTAGATGACATTCACCTCAGTGCTTCAGAGGGAGAATTCTTTTGACCTAGACACCACCTTAAATTCTGCTGAATATGGCAAAAATTATCATCTTCACCAAAACCTGTGACAAGTACATTGCTCATGTGCTTCTGCTACCTGTAGATTATGGGCAATGCCAGGGCCAGGAGCCACATCTGTTGAGTTTAGCTAAAAGAGAAAGGTTGCTGTGTGGGTTAGTTCTGTTGGACAGCTGAGCACCACACAGTGCTGCCTCTAGGGTGGGATGGGGAAGGGATTTGGAAGGATGGAAGTGCAGGGGGGGGAAAGGTGTGTTGAAATAAAGACAGTTTAGCAGGTAAAGCCAAGGTAAATAAAGAATTAATTCACATCTCCCATCAGCTGGCAGGTGCTCAGCTGTTTTCCTGGAAGAAGCAAGGCTTTGTCTCACACCATGGTTACTTGGGAAGACAAATGCCCTAACCCCAAACGTCCCCATGCCCTTTCTGTTTTCCCCCAGCTGGTATTGCTGTGTGATGTGATGTGATGTGACATGGCATGGGGTATCCCTAGGGCCATCTGGGGTCTGCTGCCCTGGCTGTGTCCCCTCCCAGGTTCTCGTGTGCCCCCAGCAGAACATGCCCTGGCCCTGTGCAAGCCCTGCTGCCATCAGCTGACACACGTGTGAGGTACCCACACTGTTTTGGTCACAAACCCAACACGTGGCACCCTACCAGCTGCTTGGAAGAAAATGAGCTCTGTCCTAGCCAAAAGCAGCAGTTGCCAAAGCTGGGAAATGTGATAACTATTTGGGTATCAAACCAGCTGGCTTGACACTAAAAGCCCTGCTCTGGATCCATCACATGTAAGGTACAGTTGACCTCATAGTTTGGCATAGTTTTTTTTTTCTCTATAACTCTTGACAATCCTAAACAAATGGCCAAATTTCTATTTCTGCTGAGAGTCTGACTCAGCCTATTTTCTGGGTTTTTCACACTTTCAGAAGTGCTGTTTTTGTTTTATGAAGATGGGTAAACATTGCAGCCTTGTAGACAGCCTGTTAGGGCTTAGACACTCTTTATACTGTTGTTGTCAGGAACCATTTGTATCTGTTTTGTCATTTGCAAATAAAGTTTGTAGTATTGACCTTGTTTGTAAAGGTGTTGGAATAGATTTCAGGTTCTCCAGATGAAAGTTTCCATAAAGGCAACTCTGACAGATGCATATCTGCCCTTCATGGGGCCACTGCTGTGCCATATCATGGGTCCAGCCCTCTACTTTGGGTCGATAATAATGATTTGTTTTACTTTGGTGCTTAAGAAATTCTGATAAAATTAATGGATAAATTTGTAGGAAACTGAAGAGCGTAATGCATTTTGGAATGAAAGCCCTGCACAGGCAGATAAGATCTCTGTGAATTCACCCTTAATTAATGTATGGAGAATAAACCCCCAAACCTGACAGTGAAATGTGCTCTTGTGACCATCTTCACTTGCATTTGTGTGGTTTCCTCCTGTTTGTTAGTTACTTTGAATTTTTCTTGAATGAAAGAAAAGAGATTTTTATGAATTGAATTTTAGTTAGATGAATTTTAATTTTTAAATTTAGATTTGTATTTGGAATAATTAAAGTGGAAAATAGAGTAGATTAACTTTGGCTCTGTGATTATACCGGGAAATCAATGAAATAATTTGGGTGACAGACCTTGAAGAGAACATAAACTGAGCATGCACTCTTGAGTCTTTTACCTAACATATGCTGTTGCTGGACACCTATTTTTTTTTTTTCTTCCAAAGCTGAACAATAACTTGATTAAATGGTTGGTGGCTACTATTGTATATTCAAAATTTAATAAGAAAAAGCTTCCCTCATACCCCAAGATTTTAATCTAAATTGCTTTCCTCTGTTAAGTGATTGTGAACTCCTATACTACAGCAAAGGAGATAGCACCAAAAAGATCAGAATTTCCCTCAGGAAGTTTATTTTTCTGAAACAAAACACTGGAAACTGAATAATTCAGTTAAAGTTGCTCCAGAACTCAATGCATGTCAAATAATGCATCCTATCTATAAACACTATCAAGAAAATCCAATCACATTGGTATTGACACATTTTCATTGGGAAGCATGTAGAAAATGGGTTGAAAGAGAAATATGTAAAGATATCTTAGTATTTATTTTTAAAATCAATTCCTAGTCTCTTTGGAAGAATAGATATAAAGACAAAGGCTAATAGAGTATCTTAAAGCTAGGAACTGATATAATCAATCAGTTTCTCTATGCAGGTGGGTTCAGAGAACATTGGACAAACTTTTTGAAGCAGCTGATTATTTTTATACAGTGGGCTGTGTTAGGAGGGCCCATTTGCTATTTCAGAGGTGTACTGTGTTTTTGCAGCCTCAGCTGGAGATGATAGCAAGGGCCAAAGGTGGTCAACACTTCTGTAAATTAGATTAGGATAAAGATTGATGCAAAACATAGGGAGCTTCCTTCTCTCCTCTGACTTTGTTTACAGAAGTTGAGTGCTGTTTCAAAGACTGCCATGAACAGAACTTTTCTATAGCCTTCAGTGTATTTAAAGGATCTGAAGATCCAGATGGATGTATACAGGGTAATGAATGGTTGCAGGAGAGTGTAATTTTTGAGCATCAGGCTTTGAATTGCAAAAATCTGTTTTGATGATTCACCCTGATGTCAGGGAGGGCTCCTGTGCAGCTGTTGGAGGGGCCTTTTGAGAGTGATTCATTTACTGTAAGATGAATCACACCCTAGAAACACTTATGTCTCTTCATTAAATAAGTGAGTCTAGAGAACCAGCTCCACTGTAGGTATGAACTTTTGAGACATTTAAAATTGGGTGTAATGAATTCAACACCTGTTCTCTACGTGGAAATTTAGAGCTTCCCTCTGAGGAGGGACCCCAAACAAAGGAACTCCTGGGCTTTTATTCCCTCACAGTCTAAATCTCTGTTTCAAGCCTAATTAATGCAGTTCAGGGCTGTGTGTGTTCACATATTTCAGAGAATATTCTGAGTTGGAAGGGACCCACAAGTACTGGAGTCTTAAGTGAATGGCCCATGTGAGGATCCAGCCCTCAGCTTTGGTGTTATTTAGCACCATGCTCTAAACACTGAGCTAATCTCAGGGTTTTCATATCCAGCCTGCAAACAGAAGAAGGCATGTTCCTATTTTAATAACTTACTCGTGTTTTAGACTTGGAAGAATTTGTCATGATTTGGTGTGCTGCTTTGTAGTGACTGTTGAGTTTCAGTCTATTTTATGGTTCAGAATTTTAGGCAGTGGCACCTCCTGCTCAGTCCATGTTGGCTGGTGTATTCTAATGTGAGCAGACATAAAGTTTATTTTCATATTCTGCTGGATATTTCAGCAATTTCAAAAATGTGTCTGGCATGGCAAATACTGTATGTATGACGTAGAACTGCATCTCCACAAAAGTGGAAATACTCTTCAAGTGTTAACTTTTGTTTCTAAAAGTTGTGTGTAAGAAATCTTCACTGCAGGAGACAATTCCATGTCATGTTTTTCCAGAGGGAGTATGAACCAGTATGTGAGGCAGTAAAGCCTCAGTCATGCCCAGTCTAAAGGCTTAGATCTTGGACAGAGATTCATTCTGTCTTTGTGATATTGGTTAATCTGTCTGTGTTTCAGCCTGCACATGTATAGAATGGAGGGTATTTCCCTTTTTTACCATTCTATATTAGATATATACCATTATATATCTAATTTATACCATTGTGTATTTACACATTACAAAGATGCTAAAAATAATTTATCTTGAGTACATGGAAGGGAGCTGCCTCCTTGTCCAACAGAGCTTGATTTCTAGAGAAGTTTTTCCTCTATGTAGAGGAAGGGTGTGTGTGTATTAGGATGCAAGTATTTTAGATATGCATCCTTTCAGGAACTCACTGATTATTTTATAGATTTTTCTATTTTCTGCATTTTATCTTCATTGAGACACCTGCTTGGAATGTGTCCTTCAGAGGGGTGATTCTGATGATTGCACAAGAATGCTTAATAGATCAAAGTGTGCAGATAGGGTAGAGATATAGATACAAACCACAAGAATATAATGGGTATTTGTTGATTAACAGGTGTATTAACAGGGGTATTTCTTACTATATTTTGCTGAATGGATCAGTGGTTACTGAATGTATTCTGAGCATGAACATTTCAAGACAGTAGGATTGGTTCATTGTTCCATTACCCTGGTTTTATGGTTTAACTTCTTTGAAATATGTTGGCATAAAGTAGGGGCAAATCAAGCTTTCTCTTGGAAAGGGAATGCAGCAATCATAAATCTGAAAGCCTGAAGTGTGTAGTAGAGCTTCCATTAACCTGCAGACCTGGGTCTCCTCATGTTGGAGGGGCTATTCAGTCTGTATTCAGTCTGCAGAAGTTTTAGTGACCACAGTTCCCCTGAGTCCTCTTTCTGAGCATTCCTTTTCTTGTGAAGTGTGTTGTGCATTTCTCTGTGTTGGTATCAAAGCCAAATGTGTTGGAAACTGGTCTCCAAGGAGCTCTAGACCAGCAGTTCATAAACTGAAGTGTATAATTTAGCTATTCATATGCCAAATACAGAGTATTGGTCACACGGGTATAAAACCATAGAAGGTGACATACCTCAGCCCAGAAAGTCAAGTAAGGGAAAGTGAGTGATGTGGAAGCTTAATATGGGTATTTTGTTTTGTTAGTTTGGGGTTTCTTTTTGTTTAGCTTTAATTTTTTTTTAGCTGATGTGCTTTTTCACTTTTTCATTTCCCAAAAGTATAGAGGGGCTTCCAGGAGCAGCAATGTGTTGTTTACTTGCCAGGCCTTTTTTTTTCTGATGATATTTAAGAGTACAGAATAATAAAGTAAATCGACATATCTGATTTGTAAATCAAATGGTGTCAACCAGAACATCTTCTGGCATAAAAAGATAATCAAGGACTGACCTACATCTCATGCCCTCTCTTGACTTCTAAGCCTGTTACTTCATAGGCAGATCTAAGGAAAAAACCCAGCCTCGTTGACATATGTGGAATAAGGCACAAACTAACCTTAATGAACCCCTTAATTTAAGGTAAATACCTGCTTCAGAAATGTAATTTGAATTAGAGTGGAACAATAGAGGAATATGGGGAATCTTGAGCTTTTGTGTCTTAAGGATGACACTTTGTGAAGAGACTGGAAAGAAGGTGACTATAGCCCTGTCCACATAGGTTGAAAGAGTGTTAAATCATCAGAAAAGACAACATAAGCCATGTTAGCCTGTCTCTAATTTACCTTTCTAACTTGCTATTGTTGAACTGTCATATAATAATGTCAGGTTTTTATTTTTTTTTAAATATGCAATTGCAAATAGATATTGTAGGGTTCTTTTATAAACTTTAACTAGGCCAGCTGAATAAAACTCAAATATTCTTCATTAAGTAGTGTTTTTGAACCTGGTCAGCACTGGGATTTTATATATTAAGAGAAATGCAGTTCTTTATTGAATATTGATTAGTCTTTTCAGTAGGTGAGAAATTTTCCAGTCAGGGTATTATTAACCAAAACCATGAATAAAGCTGTGTTTATATATATAAAGATAAATTCCTAATATGATAGAGCAGTTCAGTGCACATACTCTCAATGAGCTCATGCTTAAGGACCATGTCAATTCTTTCAGTTTCTCGTTCAGTATTTTACCTCAGTTTTGCCTTTGTGTAGTTCAATTTTGCATGAGGTATGACAGAAGGCCTCTACTTACACTTTAAATTATTGATAGAGACAGTGCATGCAAAAATCCTGTAATTCTCAAAACCTGTTTTAAAGAGTATCATCTTGTTTTGCTGTTTGGATGGGTAAAACAGCACAACATGGTAATTTTATAGGTAAACCTAATTAAATAGTAGAAAGAGAAATTTCTTAGTTCTCTGAATGTATCATGCACATGAAATGTGATGAGTTAAAGCTGATGATAATTATAATAAACTTCAGCAATGAAATTATGAGTATTACAAGAGGTCTTCTGACTCCTGTACTCACATTCTTAAGCTGTAATTTTCATATAACTATTTTGTTCTTAGACTTGAGATTTTTTTTGTTTCTTAAAAAAAAAAGTAGTGTTAGTCTTTTGTTTTATATATTGCTTCTGTTTCATCTTGACAAATGGTTTACTCCTTTTTTAATAAGCCAAAGTGGGTGGGATATAAGACTCTGTACTTCTACATAACTTTATAGACCTTTCTAGAAGTTCTTTAATGCTAGGATGTTATTCTAGGCCTCTGCAAATAACTGAATTTTCCAGTAGTGTGGTATGGTGGATTTGACCCTGGCTGGTGGACACCAGGTGCCCAGCAAAGCCACTCCATCACTCCCTCCCTCACCTGGGCAAGGGAGAAAGGAAAACAGCAAAAGGCTTGTGGATCTAATAAGGGCAGGGAGAGATCCCTCACCTGTTACAGTTGATGGCAAAACTGACTACTGGGGAAAATTAATTTGATTTGTTATCAGTTAAATCAGAGTCAGGTAATGAGATATAGAACCAAATACGTTCCACCCATCCTTTCCTTCTTGCTGTGCTTATTTCACTCCTGATGTTTGTCTGCCTTGTCACCACAGATGGCACAGAGGGCCATGGGGAACACCTGCCTCCCCATGCTGGAGCATCTTCTTCCCCTCCTTCTGCACTGAGCTGAGTGTCTGCAGAGCTGTTTCTCTCACATGTTCTCAGTCCTCTCCCTAGATGTAATTGCTGTTGCTCAGTAACTTTTCCTCCTTTTCAGAAATGTTACTCCAAAGGTGCTGGCACCATGAGTGATGCACTCAGCCTTGGCCAGTGCCAGACCCATCCTGGATCCAGTTGGCTCTGGCTCTGCCAGGCATGGGGGATGTTTGCAGCAGATTCTCACAGAAGCCACCCTTCTACTCTCCTGCTGCCTAACCCCTGCAATACAAACCCAATACTCATGGCAACTTGCAACATGAAAAATCACTGACTACACTTTATGATCCTCTGGTAGAAACACGTGGAGTGTAATTGTGAAGATGAGTTCAGTTAATTGACTTCTGTTTTTCTTTGGTGTTCATTTTTCATGTTTGCTTTAAAGCTATAGCTTTAAAGAAAGAAAAATAATTTGGCCAAGATAATTTCACCTCTTTAAGCTAGGGTCTTGGCAGACTCAGTCTTCTCTTGGCTGTCACACTGCTGTGATTACACAGCAATACATATTCCCTGGACAGTAGTAGAAATAGATTTCATCATCTCCTCCACAATCCTTATTAAGCATACTGTTTTTGTTATGAAGCAGGAAGTTCATGGCTCCCTCTGATGTGGCATGGCAATATGAGAATCCAGGGTCAGTAACTCTGGCCTTGAATTTTTCATGTTCTGAAATGATGATATCACTGTAGTGGTCTGTGTTCCTGGAAAAGTTGTTATGGAAACTTCATTACAGCTTTTCTAAAAATAAACAAACAAAACCCCAAGCAAAACCTTTTTAGAACTCCGAGTGCTTTGTTAGTTTAAAGATTGTGTTACAGCAATTTTTCACGAGTTAGTTTTAGGAGTTTGCTGTGCAGATTGCTGCAGTCGTGTGCAGGTTTGTGCAGTACATAAAGGTTGCTCATGGACCTCATGTTACTTGCTGTCACTGTTGGGCACCAGGCTTATATAGTGAGGTCCCATTGTGTAGCAGACCTGTGCTAGTGACAGACACAAGGGGGATGTGCAGTAGAGGCACCAGATGTGAGCACCCAGCCTGAGGAAATCCAAAAATAAGGGGAGAAAGGTCCACGTGCAAGGATGAATGACACAAATGCAGAGGGGGGAAAGAAAAAGGAAGGAGAGTGGCATAAAGTTATTTTGTGAAATCTATTCAAAATTCTAACCAGTCTGAAAGCCTCAAGGGGTTGTTGGATTTGGTTGGATCTTGTGTGTGATTGCACTTTTTCTCTAGGGTAGATTTTGAAAGACATCCTTAGATTAACAAGGTCCTATTTTATATTTTTCCTTGCTGTGGTGGGTTCTGGCACTGTATTTCTTTAGTCTAGTGCTGCACAGCTGCACAAAAAGAATTTCAATTTTATGGAGTCCTCATATATTTGTGATTTTAATTTTTAAAATTTATTTTAAAGTTGTAATATACTTTTTTCACTATAATCAGTGATAAATACTGTGTTAATTGAAAAATTTTTAGGGGTTTTATTTTTGGTTCTATTTTCCGCCTTTTATTGTTACCTGATTTTGTCAAGGAGGTTTTCAGAGGAAAGAGAAAATTCAAGTAAATGCAATATCTTCCCTCTACAGGATTTATGAACGTGTCATTGATCCCCCAGAAACGAATTTGACACCTGAAAGCAATTTATGGCTTGGACAGAGGAACAGGAGACATGGTTTCTTTAAGGTAAGCAGATATGAAATGGCACATGAAACAGGAAGGTAATAAATAGTCAACAAGATACTTCCAGTCAATGCCTCAGACTCATGAAGTAGGACATGCATGAAATTTGGTAGGGACTGTGGGCAGTTTGTAAACAGCTTGTTTACAAGGTAAAAGTTTCTGATATTTATTGCAGTTTTGTCTAGCAAGCCACAGCAGCAGTGTTTGTGACAGGGTCCATGGAGCAGCCATAGGCCAATCTGCCTGTGCTCAATCCGGGCTTGGATTTGTTGCCAAGGTGATTTACCATCCTCTTGGCTTCCAAGGAAAGCTGTCAGTTCCTAAGACAATTTTGCAAGTTTTCTGAGGATGTCTCCTCAAAGTCTTCAGATTTCCAACAATCTAGGACAATTATGCTTTTGACTTGCATGATAGTCTGAGGGTTGCTCTGAACCTACAGTGCATTTCATCCTCCAGCAGCTGAGCTGTCAGTGTGAAGTGAAATTGATAGTATTATTTTATTCTACAGCTGTTGGTTTTTTACCTCAGCTGCTTCCCACCATTCCACAGATGGTAAACATATGTTTATAGCTACATAGGGAAAGGAAGAAGTTATATTGGAGTTGCCTGTCTTAAATTCTTACTTTATGCAGGCAGTCAGAGCCTCAGAAATCTGGGATATTATATGTTTGTAAATTAATATTTCTACGTGTTAACACTTTGGAAACAGCAGGGTAGCTAATGATATGCTAATGAGCTGACCATTTTTATTGATTGTAATGAAAGTTGACAAGTGCCTTACTTTGCTTTATGTGTGCTTGAATATTTTACTAACTTTCTTCAGGGCAGAAATATAATTGGTTGTGTTTTTTTAAATCTGCTCAAGAGTTTCAGAAGTCTTACTTTTTTTACGTTACTCGTTGCAGAAACTTGGGATTTTGCCAGTTTGTAAAGAGTACACATCTCTTTCTGCATATTTATATGCTCAGCAGGATTTCCCATTCTTTTTCAGAGCAATTTGTTTCTCTGTTTTAGCATATAAAGAAATAGATATATTTTCCTTAATGTAAACAGAGATCTGCAGGGAAATAAGAGCATTAAAAAAGAATTAGCATTTTTGTGTGTTGGAGCCATGAAAATGTGTGTGAGGAGAAGCAAGTTTGTTGCGTGAATAATTTTTTTCTTATACCTTTTATTATTGATATTGTCACTGTTCATTTCCTTCTCATCTCTCTCTCTCCAGTAAATTGTGGGTGTATATACCTGTGATCTTCACCTTCTGTGCCTCCAGTTCTCAGCTCCATCCTGCCACAGCAGGGAGGGGTAGAGGAAGGGGGATGGAGAGAGAAGAGCCTGGGCTTTGGGAGAGTTTTTCTGGGGGTACTGAACTGGGGAGTTCCCTTCCTAACCCAGCACAGCCTAAATTGGTGGCCAGTGTGTGGCACAAAGGGTGGGAATAACAACAGGGCCAGAGTGGGTTGGTAATTTAGTGGCTTTAGGCATCCGTGGTGTTGGGTATGGAGCACTGGGTTGTTCATGGGAGTGTGGTGCCTCAGCCTCTGTGTGTGCCCTGTGCCCTCACAATGGTCATTCTCAGTGCAGGGAGAGGGGTCAGGATTCCTTTGCTGAGCCGTGTGATAGCTGCTTATCACCTGATAACATCAAGGGCTATGAGGGTTATTTTGGATGTGTGTTCAGTGTTGTTCTCCTACCCTCACCTCGGGTTCTTCTGTGGAGAGTCTGTTAATAATCCTACCTAGTCTATGGGGTAAAGAGAGGGGGGATGATTTTCCACAGCTTTTCACCCTCTTTTTCTCCTTCAGGCCTATTAAAACAGATTTTGAGAATTTTAAATTTCGTTTGGACATTAAGGAAAGAGTGTTCTTGTTGGTATGCCTGTTGTGTTTTCTCAGTATGGTCTACAGTACCATGTTTAGAGTCAGGACAGAGATTTTTGGGAGGGCCATTCATAGATCTGCCCTGAGGGGGAATAATCATGAGTGTCATGGAATGTGAGAGAAAATGGGTTGGTGTTTAGAGAAATTGTCTGCTCTGGTGTTTTGGGAGTTCACCCCTGAACAACTTCAGGACTTTGGCTAAGTGACAGTATTTGCAAGAAGAATGCTGTTGGTGACTCCAGAGAGGAGCAGCTCAAGCAAAGGCAAACCCTTCCATGGAATTGTTTTTGCTCAGGGACTGGGATCCACTTGGTGGGTAATGCAGAGAGACAGGGAAACACGATGTGTACCTCAAGGGGATTTGACTTTTGAATAAGAACAGTCTGTAATGTTGAAGTGTGTGTATAATATTTGTTGCTGCATGGCACTGTCACTGTGTGTCACAGCTGCCATGGACAGGGAGTATGGACTGCTCCAGATACACCAACCATGAGCTCAGCAGCACAGCAGCCCTCCTGTCCTGGGAGATGTCTGGGGTTGACAGAACCCACAGCCATGGTCTAAATGAACTCAACAGACATCTTGCAGAGATGGCTACTGGCTATAGAAATGATACCTGTGATTGTGTATATTTATATATCTGTATAGGTGGAATGGTATAGGATCTGGATGGGACATAAGTGGTGGATAAATTAAGGCTGTCGTGGTTTATGAGTGATACTCCCCAGTTCAGTGCCCTTCACCAAGACTCTCTCAAATCACACCTTCCTCTGTCTTGCTCCTCCTTTCCCACTGTGGTGGAATGGAGTTCAGAATTAGAGGCACAAAAGGTGAAGATGGTGGAAGAACAATTTACTGGAAAGAATGATGAGATAAGAAAATGAACAGTAACAGCAACAGTATTATTAACAAAAGATACAGGAAAAGAAATTATTTACACATTCCTGATAATAGATGGTACCAGATGGTTCCCTCCTCCACATTTTCTTGACCATAAGGAACTCTTCCTCCATGGAAGAGAGTCCCTTCTCCTGCCTGCAGTGGTGTGAGTGCTGTAAAATAATCACCATGTCCCAGCCATGCTTTCTCCTGGCTGCTGCAAAAATTAACCCTGTGCTGGACAGAGCCAGGACAGCCACATAAACTCAGGGTTTGTTTCAGGGCTGAGGAATACCATTATCACCAAGTTAGGAAGCTTAAGAAAATGCAACTGAAGGGAGAAAAAGACTGATGCCAGATATCTACGAAACACTCTCTAGGATGGATCTGATTGCTGTCAGGATCAGAATTATCTGCAAAATCTGTTTTATTGCTGAGGAGAGCCCTTCCCCCTAAGGATTCCTCCAAAGAGCTAGTGCAGAAATGAGCTTATTAATGCCTTGGTGAGAAGGTGATTCATGTTGCAAGACAGTAGTTTTCATAACTACTAGAGCAGGCTCTATTGATCCTGCTTGTGTCTAGGGATTGTATATTAGGTGCTGGGGAAGCATATTGGTATTTTTATTGCACAGTATCCTGTATATAATTTATACAGCCATATGACTCTGTAATAATTTTGGACTCAGAGTTGTAAGGACTAAGGTGAACTCAGTGTTTCAGGCAGGCAGGTGTTTGTTCAGGTGCCTGGTGTGGCTGCCCTGAGAGGAGCAGGAGATCAGAGCTGCTGGCATGGCTTTGCCAAGGCACAGGAGCTTCAGGCACATCTGCTGGTGCCACCATGGAGAGCCTTTCCCAGCCCTGGCCAGTGCAGCTTGCACAGCTGCGTGCATCACATTATCTCTGTGGGAGAAGTAGGTTTTAAAGAGGATGAAAGGCAATGGAGGAAATGAAAATGCAGAAGTGGAGAGCTCATGGAATATATGAGCCTTTTCACAGAATGTGGGAGGACTGTTCTATTTAGTAGATATGTGAGAAGTGCAGTAAACTGGGCTTTTTGCATTATGTTCTCATGGGATGGACCTGATATTTAGTTCAGCAGACCTGAATTTCATCTTGTAGGTAATCTGCCTGCACCAGATGAAGGCTCTTCAAGCATCAGTCCTGATGCTGAGCTGAAGCTTTGATTGTCATTAGCCAAATGTTTTTATTGATAACATAAAGGTGATGTCTGCTTAGGAAGGGAAAAACTGGAAAGATTTTGACCACTGCCATCACACTGTTAAGGACAAGTCCAAGCTCCTGGCAGCCTAGACTTAATGCTGAAGCAGGAATAATCAGAGTTTTTTCATATTCGTTACAATAATTATGACTGTAATAAGTGTTTGCCTACAATGAAGTCTTTGTATTAAAAAAATACATCAGCAAAATTTGTGCCCTTGGAAAGTTTACTTCTATGTTTGATCACAATAATTCATTTTCGGATGGTTTATAGACATAGAGGTTATCTATGTTAGTGAGCTGAAGTTCGTTTTCATATGTTATTACACAGTTATATGCTTTCAATGTAGCCACAAATTAAGACACATATAATAGTTGTATTTCCTCTTCGGGCTATATCTAAATGCAAATCTGTCCAAAAGACAATTGAGCAACGTGACTGATGCAACAAACATGTTTGAAATGCACCTAAAGGAAAAAAAGCAAAAAAGGCTGAAGAAAAAAGTCACTTTTCTCTGGATGGTGTCTCTTTAGCTAGGCAATATAGTCTGGTGGAACTTAGTAATTTCATTTGCTCTTGGTTTTCACTGCAGAGGCTTAAGTGTTGAAATATAGTTTTATGCCTCACCTTCTAATTTCTCACTGATGACTGCTGATGGAAAGTGTGTAAAATGGCTTTTAGGATGTTCCATTTCCAGTGACAGCATTACTTCTTACTACTTGATGGTTTCATTATTCTCATAGGTGAAAAGGTTAATAAAGGTATATACTTCTGCAAGAAGGACACGGTGATCTGATTATCTCTATTAATATTTTCAGTTAATATTTGACCATGAGACAGTAAGCAGGAAACAGTGCTTGCTGATTACATTCTACTCTTTAAACAGATGAGCATGTTAATGTTACTGGCCTTGCCAGGCTTTAAGGACTATCTGAGGCTCTATTTATGGGTGGAGTGTGAGTGCCTATGAGCAAGTGATGATGTCCTTGGTCTGCAAAATTCACCCTATTGCAATTTAACTGAAAATTAAAGCACAATTTGGCAAATCAGTAATTTAATTAGATAATAACTGCTGCCATGATAAATTTCTTTTCAGATTAAAGAAACTTTTCTTTGTCTGTGAGGAGACAGAGCTGTGTCACAGCATCTGATTAACAGTCAGGGGAAGTGACAATATCAGCACTGATTTCCCTTGCTCCTTCTCTTAGTGGTCATGACATTATTAAGGCCAGTGGATCCTGTGAAGTAAATACAGCACACAGTCACAGATGCAGCACATTCTTTGTCCTGAGATTAAAAGAACAAACACGAGCTTCAGCCTTTTCTGGACTGGGTTCTTCAGGGCACACTGGGCACCTCTGCTGTTTGCTGCAGGAGCTGCACAGGCTGCAGCAGGCACTGGACCTTTAGGTGTGGTTTAGGACAGCCTGCACTGACCCTGTGGCAGCCCTGCACAGGGCATGTCCCTGTGAGCCTGGGCCAGAGAGGATTTCATTGTGACTGAAGGCACCCAAACTGCCTGGTGAGACACACAGCTAAGGAGGCTTAATGAAACCGAGCACTGGAGGGGTAAACTGTCACATCTGGCACTAGGTACTGTCCTTTCAGTGTTTGATTTCACAGTCTGACTTGGCTAAAAAAATAGAGTTTTACTGTGTTTTCTGTTTGTCTTCTGGAAAAGTGTGTCATCGGCTTGAGCAATGGATATTATTTCAGTGCTTTTTTCACCAGTCTCACCCCGTTTAAAGACATTTAAGCAGCTTATATTGGGTGATTACAAAAGAGAAAGCAGTATTATTGCTGTAATATCCAAACACACAGAGATAGGAGGAGTTGTTATATTTCGTTCATCTTCAATTATTTTCCACACAAGTAGAGTGAGCTGGTAATTTTTTTTGTATCCACTGAAGAAATTACTTGTGAAAGAACTTGTACAGATTGAAGTGAATGTTTGTAATCTGTATTACCAATTTTCTCCTTTTTTGCAAAGGGTGTTATTCAAGATGTGAAAGTCATCTTTATACCTAATGGATATATAACACAGTGTCCTAATCTGAATCGCAGTAAGTAGCAATCTTTTTATTCTAGTTTAGATTTTTCATTCAGTTTTTTTGCTTTAAAAATAATACTTTCAGGCTTGTTATTTTTGCACGTGCTGACTTCCAGAAGGCAAAAATTCCATATAAACAGATTGCATTTTATGTTCAGATAAATCTAGTATGATAGATTGTTGTTTATTTATGGGTTATTGTGTCTTTCCTTCTCTTCTTTTCGGTTTCTTTTTAATCTTTCTCTATTGAGCATGCCCAACCTGCAGTGATTTCTTAAGTCTGGTGCAAGGAATCATGGATTTGCAAGAACTCCTGGCAAAAATGACTGCAAAAGTAGGTACCTAAGCTTTTTTTTCAGTTGTCCATTTCCTTCCTTTCCTTCCCTAAGACAAAGATGAAAATATTTATTCTGTATGCCATTCTTTATACCATGAAAATGATTCTAAATTTTCAGAGTAGAGCCAGTTTTTTTCTTGCTGTCTGCAGTAGTCTTATGGATATAGCTCCATGGTTGTTCCTTAAACTTAATAATGTTTCTGTTGTCTGCTTTATTATTTGTAAGGTAGTGATAAACTAACCAGAGTCTGATTTTTTTTTGGTAAGAAGCCTTAGCTTGATTTCCCATTTCATGCTGAGGGATAAATGCAGACACAAAAGAGTGAAATCCCTCAACAATTTCCTGACCCTGTGATTCTGTCAGAGGGGGATGTTTTCTCTTGGGAAGTCCTGCGAGGTCTTCAGGACTGGTGTGGTCTCTCCTTCCTGGGAATGGAAATGAGGCTCCAAAATGGAAATGTCTGTGAACCTGCTGACCTCGATAGCCCCTTTGATCAATGATTTTTATCAGTGTAAAAGTTAATTCAGCTCCAGGTGATGTGGTGTATGCTTGGTTTTGTGGTTTTTTTAAATTTATTTCTTCTTGTTCCCCCCAGCTTTGGATCATGAATAGGATGAATGGGAATCTAGAATGTTGGGGATTTTTTTGTTTGTTCGTTTGGAATTTTGGAAATTGTCTCTAGATTCTGCTCCTACAATACACAGGCAACCTCAGTGTTAAGCCAAGGCCCTTCAGCAAGGCTGTGCTGAAGTTTTGGGATAAGAAACTGTGTTTTAGAGGTGACAAACCCCTGATCTGTGTTAAAGGAAAATCTGAACGCTTTTCGAGGTTAATGTTGGTGAGCCATCTGCCTTATGGTAGAGGGCAGTTAATTGTCTCTTTTGAAACAGCACTTACATGTTAATTAATTAGATTTAAGTGCAGATGCAACCAACCTGTAGATGCTCTTACTCTCAGTGTAGTTACTGCAGGAATTTCCAAAATAGGATTTGCATAGCAGTGCTGCTTATGTAAAAAAAATTATACTTTTTAATGCATTGCCTTCAAATGCTCTTTCCCTTCCCAGTAGGAAAGGGGAAACTGTTTTTTGGAGTGTGCGTGCATTATCCTGGAAATCCTCTTACTCAGCTGACACGCTTTGGACAGGCTGGATCTGAATGCAAAATGTGAAGCTTTTAGTTCAGTTTTCTGCTTGTACTGTGAAAGAGAGGCAATTATTTTGAGCCCTGCTGGTGGTATGAGCAAGTTCCAATTATGCAGTGTACTGAGTAACTTGCTTTCTCTGATGTTAATTATATTTTTGCTTGCTGGTACTTTATGAGAGGAAGCAAGGAGCACAGTATTTGTAGTGCAAAGACTCCGTGCTTTCATAAAGTGGTGCTGGCATAATCCTTCATTGCAAATTCATTTTCTGTTACAGCAGTCCCCTGACTGTTTTGTTGCAGTTGTTTCCTGTTGTCCAGGCAAAATGCATGCAGCAGGAAAGGAAATTAACCTGGTAGAGAAATGCAAGTTAAAAATGGGGGTGTGGAGGGAAGCATTAAGGTTTGTGTCTGCCTTTTAAGTCCTAGCCACAATAGCCTGAGTTACTAATGTAGCTACAAGTGTATTTTGTGGGTGTGAGGCATGTCAAGGCTTTGAAGGGCTGTGCCTGCAGAGATCCTGTTTGCCTGGCAGGTGGTCAGAGAATGGCCTGCTAATGCATCCCTGGCTCCTGATCCTGCACCAAGACATGCAGAGCAGGAGCAAGATGTTTTGAAAAAGTGGTTTGGTGTCTGGTCGTTGCTTTTATGTTTTACTATATCCAGGATTTCAGTTTCTCTCTCAACCTGTGTTTGGTTTCAGCTGTATCACAGCATTGAATAGATGAGCAAGTGTGGTTTGCAATTAATGTGTATGTGCAGTTTATATATTTATATGGTTTTAAATGTAAATATATAT